>NW_023276499.1:0-277030 GCF_013357705.1 Chelonus insularis | reverse complement strand
TATGTTCCATATCTATTATTTTCTTAACACAATTTCTCTTTCTAAAACATCTTGCTTAGTGCAATTATATCAATAAGAACTTTCATTAACTAATTTTTTCGTTAAGGTGTAAATTCTTTTCTCGAGTTTGAAAAATTATCTACCAAGAAGAAATTGACAATAATGACGATGTTGTTGAATAGAATTGTATAGTATTATGTACGTAATAAGTATCTATGTAATTATAAAATAACTTTGAAATTTGTATGGAAACAAAATGAATTGTACTGAAAAAAATGTTCATTGGGGAAATTTGGAACTGATAAATTGCAATATTATATGAACGTAGCTTATTTGTTTCAGTTAAGTCTAAAAACTAAAAAGGAAAATTCAAGTGTAGGTGAATTACAGCAGTATACATTGCGTGTGACCAGTGATTTTTGAAACAGTTATATTACAGTCTGCGTAATATTATGCGGATAAATGCATGAAATGAGTTCTTAACGCAAATGGGAATTTGGCAATGTGTAGGTACAGTATATAATATATTACCAAGAATTTATTATTATTTCGACCCAAGTGTTTTAGTGTTATTGAATAACAAGACATAAAATTATTGTTTTATATTTTTGTATGGATTATTTATAAAAGAAAACCAAATAATACTCAGTTATTTAAATTAAACTTTCTCTCAAAGTTTTTAATTAAGAAAATATTGGTTAGCAAGACTATTATTTTAATTAAATTCTAGTTTTGTTTAGTAGTGAATATTTTTCGGTATATCCAATCATTCTTTTAAGATTCAATTTAAAAAATTAACCGTCAAATTCTCCATTAATTCATTATCATCATGATTCATTAAATAACAAACTTTCATTTCAAAAAAAATTATAAATTTTCAAGTAAATGAATTACATTAATCGTGTTTTTAAATCGGATGTTAAACATCTGTCGTTGAATATTTTATCAAAAAATCTCTATCATGAAACTTCCCAATTTTTCCCCCGAAGGCGCTGCTAGTCAGAAAGCATGACTACTTACAGGAGAATTGTATGGTCAGACTTGATGCTAGGAAAATGCCTTGGTAACCTTTCAGTTATACAAATTTATTATCATAGCATTTTTATATATTAATGTATATACGTGATATTGCATATATATGGATATTTATTATCATTTGGTGTATCAATTAGTCAACATGGTTGACATCAAGTGATGTTCATCAATTAACTTATATGATGATCGAGATTAATCGACTTCATAGCATAACTGACTGTTTTCTCGATATTATATATATATGTGACATATGTGTATTTTTTGAGGCTTGATAATACTCACGAATAAGTGCCTTCAGATAAGCAAAAACATGATGACCCGAGTTTATTGTACAGATCGTGACCATTACAATCAGTAAGTAGATCTTGAACGCGAAACATACCTGCAACATTAATAGAAAAATACATATTTGAATAAAAACAAAAATGCTATACTTCGATTAGAAATGTTCATAACACAAACTCTATTATAAAATGCATTTATTAATGTCCAAGGTTTAGTCTGATTGAATTGTCTATAAATTTCTGGTCAAAACATCTCATTCATTTAAACACTAAACATAGTATAAAATACTAAAAATTAGCATACTGTATGCAAATTACCTGAATGTTTGAGAATTACTTGATGTTGCCGAAAAAAAGTGAGTAGCAAAAAAACATGGTCACATTCAGGTGGTGTTGAATCATAAAAATATCTGAGTGGATTTAGGGGAGAGAAAGAAACAAAAATAGGAGGAGTGGGTGGAATCTGAAGAGTTTGATGGTATCAAGACGGTGTAGTTTCGCTGTTACGTTGGTGGCGCCATGCTGGCTATGTGATTGGTGATTCAGTTGGTTTCTGGGCGTGGTGGAAAAGTCGTAGTAGAGGGGGTTGTAAATGAGTAGGGGTAAAATGAGTGCCACCAAGTGATACCAGAGGGGATTGAGGTTTAGATGGAAGGCAACACGGCCTACTCGAACCGTCCGTTTCTCCTTGCTCAACCACCACCTTTTAAGCTTGTGTTGTGTGTTGTGTATAGTCTTTAGCACGGATATATGTTGCAAGGGTTCCCTCGACTGACGTCTGCCGCGCAGAGGCCAGTATACGATACGCTCCTCCGAGGTTAGCATCGTAGTCACGTTTACGCTTACTCTCGTAAGACCAGTATTGAAAGACGTTAAAGTGGTGGAAGCTCTTGGAGAGGTTGGTCCTGAAAAGAAAGAAAAAGAGAGGGTTCATTAAGAAGTGTGAGAGTCTAAGTGCTAGGAGTATGCGGAAGGGGAATTTTAAATCTGAAACAGGTGAGCGGGAAGAGCTAGTTGTCGTGGACACGTGAGCTTTTGATTATCGATAATATAGTGAGATTTATTATGAAGATAAGTATTATTTATCGTAAGTGAGTGCGAAGAACTCCAACATCAAGAGACAGTTGAATGTGGAGTTAACTAGTTCAAGTATAAAACAAAATTTGATTTTCACCCCATTATACTGGATGAACCGTGTGTCTGTGCTATAAGTGTATGACAGCAATAGTGTACTATCAAGAACCTAGTTCCTAGTGACGTTATCAAGTGACCAGTGTTGAATTACAATGATTATTTTAATCATCAAACATATCATCTTTTAACTATAACTAATCATTATCGTTGTAGTGAAAAGGAATAAAAAATACCAGTGAATTGTACCTGTTCAACAGTCAATTGTTTGTGTAGCTTTTGATCAGATTTACTATAAAGCTGTCACCAAGTACAAGATTGCAGCCGTCGTTGCTGCATCATCAACAATCAGATCGACAGTTGTCCTACTTTGCGAATGATGACGTAGATTCCAGGTGCACGACGGGCGTAGACAGAAGTGTAACGCTACGCACGGTGTACGCGCTGGACAGAAACACTTCGGGGCTGGGGGTTGTTGGAGGTGTCGTCGGAGGAGTAGGCGCTGGAGGTGGTCCGGGGGTTGTTGGAATCTGCGGACCACCTACCACGTCCCTCACGCCGACGGATTACGTTGCCGCGGCATGCTATCCATCAAGCTCATCAATAACACTGAGTAGCGTCACCCATCCCCAGCCCTCGGGAATTGTTGATCCGACGATGACGCCTACGTCAGCACCTGCAACATCAGCACCTACGGGCCCCAACAATTCTATAGCTATGAGTCAACTTGGTACCGTGTATGCTACGAAACGCCGCAGGAGAAATGGCAAAAGGTAAGTTTTTAGATTCTTCAACATAAAAGAAAAACATTAGATAGTTTGATAGACAGGTTTCGGTAAGATTGGTTACAAATTCGCTTCTGTTTGATTCATGGTATAGATCAAGACTGTATACCTGATGCATTATGAAAGAGTGTAGTCTATGTTCATCAGTTATGCAGCAAATAATGAAGTGATTGATACCTTGTATGAACTGAAGACTCATTCAAGATTCTAACTTTATAAACACCCAAAGAATACGTGAACTAACCTGACTGACTGTAATAAACTTCATCCTTAGACGACATTGATTGTATCATGATACTTGATTATAACTTTTCATCTAGATGAATCATCACGTAATACCACATTTACTACAATTTTACCAATTACCAAACTTTTAATCTAACTTTAATGAATATTCTCAACTAATTTGGTACTGTTTATCAAAACATCATGTTCAACTTTTATTTATCACTTTAGATATTGATCTCATATCTAAAACAAACTATCATCTTAATCATCAGATCTTTCTATCATCAAATAATTTCAATAATAAAATGATATGATTAATCAACTACGTGGTCTTTCATTATCTCAACTAATGAAGTAGACATAAAACCAATATCTTCTGGTATGTGTATTAGAACCCAAACACATTTATGTAGATATGATGTAAAATTATATATCATATACTCCGTCTGATACTTTAATAAAAAATAACATGAAAAATACGTTCAGTATAAACATTCAATGAAGTAATTTTGTAGTTGTATATTGATTAAAATTAATTTCTGCTAGCAATAACAATAAGACTACACACTGAATGTACGTTATAAGTCAGGTGTTTATGTTGTTATAGACCAGTATAAACATAATAATTAATTGAATGTGTACTATACATATCTGGCTATGAGACAAGTTACCAGGACTTTTATTCAGTTGATTGAAAAGAACCAGTTCAGTGGATTATTATTGGTAGAATCATTAGCTATTGCTATAACGTATTTTAATAGCACTATAATTAAATATTTCATTTCGACTTTCCTTAAAAGGTTTCCTCATCTATTAATTAAATTTAATTAAACATTATTATATGTAAAATGCACTGAATAACACACTAGCTTGTACAAATGTTGGAATATCATGATGGACACTTCATACTATTCTTGATTGTATAATTTCTATTTAATTTAGCACCAAAAAAAAATAGTAGTATGTGTTTTTTATTAGCATAAGTTGGAAATTTATTTCCTTTTTCATTGAATTCCTTGACATTCTTGAAACATCTTCATCAGTAAAAACGGTTATATCAAGGTATAGCAAATTTTTTTTGAATAACCGGCTTCATTCGTGAGTCCCTTGTGTTTTCATCTTTCTTGCCTGCGGCAACGTTTGCTTCACTTAATCCCTGTTTGGACTAGTTTTCTGTTTCTGCTCGTCTATCTTCTCCAATGTTTTGCTTTGCAGTCCTACCACTTGAACGTAAGGTATAAACGAACCCAGGAGTTCAAAAATGACTATCATCAGATTCAGATGCTTGAAAGAGAATACTTGAAACTTGGTGTTGTATCAAGTAATAAATGTTGCTAAAACTAACTGATTTCATTAAACTAAAAAGTAAAGAAATACTTGACATAGTGAGTGAATTTATGAAAATGATAAAAGTAAAGCTCTAAACTAGTGGGAAACTGTTTTTAAATTGAAGGATGGGATTTAGTTAATAACAGCAACTTCTATAATTTGGAGTTTTTAAGGCGAACGTTAAAATTGCTAACAAAGCAAAGGATTACTGTTATTAGAGGTACACACGGATCTTTTTCTGTTTCTCTTCTGCTCTACTGACTCCAGAGATTTTGATTATACTTGACTCACTGGATCCACCAAGTTACCTGTCAACCTGTTCTCTTTTCCTTTTTCTTTGTAATAGCTTAGCCATTATTTTATTTTTATGTCTTCACCCTTTTATTTACTTTTTTTTATTATTAACACATTGCTGATGAATAATTGACGCGATTTTTTCAGAAGCAAAAGTTTTCAAGCTAAAGTCATATTACATTTATGACATTAATATAACGTCGTAGCGATAATGATGTTCAAAAAGTCAAATATAAAAATCCTTTCACCAGGAACCAGACGATTTAACTTAACCGCTCATTACGAGATTTACGTTCACATCCATAAAGAAATTGCCGTCTAGACAAGAGACGAGTGGCTGAAGAGTATCAAGATAAAGAAGAGTATGTGTAGAAGACGCGTTTTTGAACCCGACGGAATGTTTCGCATGATTAGTTCTTAAGTAGTTACCTTATGTATCCTTATGGAGGTATAAAGTTGCTTTATGACTCTATGATGAACCTGTTTTTTCAAGTCCATGGCTCTATTGATGAACGGAAGAATAATAAAAAAAAAGGACAAATAGCAGCTAAAAAGTCCAGTCAGATGTAAAAGAGTGGAATATAGGAAAAGCAAAAAGTCATCGTCAGCTGCAGTTAAACGACTTGTTTGCTGATGAAATTGGTATATCATATTTATTAACACTTGTCAAAGAGCATTTGGATGAAATTATTATCCTTCCATTGCTACTGATTTTTTACTTTTGTGTACTTGTTTTTGTGATTTATTACCTCGTTAATTTGTTAAATGAAGTTCTATAGATGAAGTCATTCCTTTTTTTTGTGACGTGTAATTTGAAAAAATTATTTTCTCTTTAATAAAAAATGACTCTAAGAAAGTTGGTTTAAGTTGGTGGAAAAATGGAATGTCTTTAAATACTGATAGAGTTAATGATATGAACAAAAAAATAATTTACGAGGCGCGAGAATTAAGCCAACCTGGAGTGTTTTTAAATCGTACTGGACCTCTGCTGAGTGTTCAACTATTCAATAATTCATTCCACCATTCATCACTAGCCAGGCGAGAGAATTTATTTCTATATTTTGGCCTCCTCCATTGGTCCATACATCAGACTCTTATTAGTAGCGATTTATTTGCTGGGTTTCTCTTGATTCGCACAGTCTCGATTTATCCAAGCATCTTCATCTCATTTCCTTGGGTCTTTGTTTATTTTGCCAAAACTCGTGTGTTGCTTTTGAAAAACTGAAACTTAATGGATTTATGATAGGTGTAGAGATACAATCTGGAAGAGGGTGTAATTTTATAGAAAAAAAAAATCATGAATTCGGATTAATGTAGTTTAATATTGATAACGATAATAAATTGTGAGAAAGTTGGACTAGTGATTTGAGTGTTGAATATTTAACTTACTTGATCAAGAAATTTTATTTCAATTGAATAGGTATTGGAATTACAATTAATAAAACAATTGATTGACAATTCTATTTTTTTTTTTTCATGAAAATTTTTTCACCATATCTTTCGTCATCATGACAAGAGTTTTTTCATTAATGTTATTTGTAATAAATATAATTTTTTTTGATAATAACAAATCATTTTAAAACCAAACAATCTACATGATGTTATGAATAATGTTTGCTAGTTGAGATAATTTTCAACTTACCATTAAAAATGAAAACATATTTTTATACTCTTCATCATTAGATCCAAATCCAAACGATAAGTTTGTACATAAATGTGATTTATGAATTTATATCATACAAAATGTATTCTTCTCATTATCCAGGGGTGAAAAAATCATACACCCTTTTCTCAAGTGTTCACATGTAAATTGGTTGGTAGACTTTATATAGACATATTCTTATCTATAGTATATGTATATATATTCATAAGTTTGTACGTAATGTGTGTGTCATTTTATATCATTATATTCCATACTTGCATATGACTGTTTTTCTTATTCTTGACCAAGCTGTTTCCGGTGCCAGGTAGACAAAGATAGTTACACTGTCATTATGTCACCCTGGTTTGTCATTTTATTCTTCTTTTCTTTTGAGGGCATCCGTTCTCCCACAAACTCAAAGACAGATGTCGATGTGTGCATATCATATGCATCATAATGTAAGTGTGATTATGCATTGGAAATTCTTGATATCACTGTAATAAAAAAAAAACTTCAATTAACACAGTGTTTTTAATATTTCTCAAGAAATTTTTCCATTTCCTGCCTAGTTTAGAGTCATTTTGATTATTAATCGATCAGAATCGTGAATATTTTGTTTCAATCCGTTATCGTTTGGAAAGCAATCAAATCTTTATCTTTACTGTAAATAAGAAAGTATTATTGCAAATATCAATTGAAAGATATTCTTTTTTTAAGTGGAAGTTTTTCTTTATTTATTATAATTAATTTATGCTAAATAAGTATAGAAAAGTAGTTTAATGTTTACTACTTACCAGATTAAAATATTCACAGCACATTCATCAATGGTACTCGTCCATTAATCGAATTAAAAATCATAACGATCAAGAGGATTTCCTTGCAAGACCATAACACATACCTATAAGTCTAACAACTGATGCGCTCTACATATGTCTGACAAGATATCACCACATAATTTTGTTCGCATATCTCCTTAATTACTATTTAACAATTCTGCGTTAAATTGATTAATTAATGGCAAGTCTCGGTAAATGAGTTTGAACAGCATTCTAATTTTATTCTACGGTTATTTCGAAAGTGGTACATTTCTTAGAAATAAAACCAGCATAATTATCATATCCGATACGTAAGAAGAATTTATTTAATTATTATTATACCATCATTAATTTTCACTCATAAATATCGTTTCTATTGACCAGTCTTCAGCATCTAAGAAGTATCAAATATTCTTCTGTGGTTATTCAAGTCAGTTGATCATAAAACTACACGGTATACCGTCCAATTTGAAGATCCCCTAATTTCTCATGGATTTGCATGTTTGGAATGGGGTAAAGATACAGAATAAAATTTGGAAGAGAAAAGAAACTCAATGCCTGGAGCATATTTTCAACTATAAACACAGGTTATCCAAATAATCTTCTACTCATTATGGTGGTAGTGTAAGTGAGTGTTTCAGTTTTCATTATCAAACTACACTGAAATATGTAAGTCTTCAATAGGTATTATATGATGGTTGATCAGTTTTAATTGAATACCAAGCATGCAAACGAGCGGAAAGCCATCACTTTTCGTATATTATTGCCTGTTGCACTCTAGAATCTCTATCAAACTAACTGCAAATTATCTAAAGCACTTTTTTATAACCAGTAGGATAATTAGAATTATTCTTGCAAATTCACTTTTATGTTCAGGCATTGAAACAAACGTAAGAGTTTCGCTTTCAGTAAGAGAAACGAGTCAAGTTTTGACTTGCTTCTTCATCATTTATAAAGTTAGTAGGTACACAGCAACTGAATCACTTCATACTTATGATACCTGTACCCAACTTAGTACACCACTGCGTCTGCTCACGGGCGTATTATTACCCCGCCCAGTGGCTAGCTTGGAAGATTACATGTCTGCGATGCTGAACTTGAATTTGAACCGATGCCAAGTTGAATTTGTAAGAATCGCTGCCGCACCTTGAAATCATAACATATTGATGCTTTTCATAATAGTACCTACTTTTTGCATTGCATTCATTTTGTGAAATATTTTTGTGCGATTGTTTATCGGTAGATTTGTTTTTTTCTTTTATCATTATTTTCATGTCTATTATATGGATTTTTTATGCAAAATGCTCATAGAGAAAGTGAGTCTCCAGTCTCTTGTTACGGTGGAAAAAGTCTGTCATTTGAATATGATATAATATGGTTTAGGTTGTAATATAATATCTAGTGAAGGGATTCTATTTTGTTTTTTTTTTCAAGTAATGATACTTTGATTATTTTTATTCTTTCATAAAAATGGGTTAATTTTTTTCTACTTGTGAATCTTTTTCATTATTTAAATTAATCAATAATGTAATTATGTATAATAAACAATGCAAATGTAGTGAATGTTGGTAATGATGACAAGAAATAATATGTTTGAATTGAAAATATTGGTTTGAATAATTTGTATAGTTATTTATAATGAATTCGAGAAATATACTGGTATTGGATAAGCCATAAAGAAACTGGAACTTTGAACCCATCACATTTTAGAGTAAAGATTTGATTCACGTAATTTATATTTTTTAAAAACATTTGGAAAATAAGAGGTATATATAAAAATTTTCATTTTCTTTATGAACAACTTGATGCTAATAATTTAATAAACAAACATGATACTCTAACCAATTATTAATTGAATTAAGTCTATTATTGAATATATGATGACTACTTTTAAATTAAATAAATAATTTCCTGAGTATTTGGTATCAATTGGAACCAATCATTATGAATCATAATATCAACCCAAAAGTAAAATTAATTCTTCCAACTTGCAAAAATAACTAAAAAATTTTTAGTTTGCAATGTCAGATGTGAACACAAGGAATCCAGTTCTTGTCACTATCAAATAAATGAATTAAAAGCATATCGTTATTCACACCTATTTTTTTGGTACCTGAATGTTTTGATTAATTCCTACGAAAGTCAAAGTGTAGACCGAATTGACCCATTAGTGTTAATGAAGGAATCCAAAGGCAATTAAGTCTGATAATGGGAGATCAATACGACCTAAATCGATGAATATTCAAATTATTGCGAATCTCGGCCATGTGCTCTCCTTGTCTACTTATAAATAACCGGATCGTGGAGACACATGTGTAAACTACAGGTGAAGAGAATAAATAATGAATTAAAAAGTGATTCATGGCCATGAAACCTAGTGAGTCTGAGTTGACAGATGCTTATAATAATAGTAAAAAATGTTGAAAATGTTTAAGTAAAAATTAATCGCATCCAATCAATTCTTCCACATGGTTATTAAATGGATAAAGATCGCGACAGTTGATAATGATAAGGCAGTGGGTCGTGAGCCAACCACGCGATTCAGAATCACGATATGCGCCTATAGTAGCTGGCTAAATAAATCGGTGGCGGATCAAACACAAGTGCGCTGTACACGATGTAGCTTCAACGGTTGGTCAATTTGCGTGGGCGTGCCGCCTGTTCTCGAGATGTGGGGGTTGTGCCTCTCTCTTTTCTTTCTTCTGCTCTCTCGACTATGACCAAGACTCAAGAAATAATCGCCTAATGTTACTTAATATCCACTAGTTCTTGGCTTATCGGTGAGACGCCAAGGCGTGTCGTTTTACTCTTACTTACGTGTCTTATCAACTCCATAATTTCCATATTTTTCGCTATCGTTTCGCTTATCCAAGTATCATCATATTCCCTACTTAAATTTTTGTCGAAAACTTGGATTTTTATACTCCTGGGTTTTTTTTTATTAATATTCCAATAAGAGCAGCAGTGGATGTTATGTTTATTTGGATAGCAAGTAGAGCTTTTAGGTTTAACGGAATTTTATTTAATCTTTTAGAAGGATCACCAATCATAATCATTAATTATTTACTTATTTCCTACTAGGAAGCAAGAGTGGCTCATACCCCGACTCTATTCTTTATTGGACCAACAACTCTAGTAGGCAATGAGATTGACACATCACTGGTTCAACATTAAACTCAATTAGATCCAATGATGGATCAAGAATGGGCCAATTTCATTACCTCCTAGAGTTATTAATGATACGGAAGTGTACCACTGATCTAATCAGTAATAATTATTTATATTTTTACTCTATCTTCTTAGCCTAAAGGACATTGCTTCAACTTTCAATGCTGATCCATCTTTGAAGTAACCAATTTTGATTCCCACCTAGTAATATTTCCAATAAATATAAACATCCTCGTCTACATATTCATTACTGCCTTATCAGTTCTAGGACTGTTATAAAACTTACTAATTAGCAATAATAAATAAACTATTATTTGATTTTGAAACAATTGGTTTTTGAATAAAAAATTTTAGTACATTTAGCTTTTTGATGAATTGATTAACATATCCAATTCAGATATCATTTTATAATTATGTAAAAAAATTATTGATTGAATTTGAAATCACATATTATACAAAAACTATTCATAACAATTTTCTATAATTAATCAATTTCAGTTAAAATAAATAACGATGCTTTATTCCATATCAAAGTATAATTATGAACATTACAACCTCTCTAAAAATACTTTCTCATTTTCTATTTTAATAAAATTACCTGAGTGTTGAGTGTAAAATATTTATAACAACAATGAAAAAAAGATCTTTATCACTTTTCTCATATTACTTAAATTAAACCATTTATTTAATAAAACAACTTATTACGTCAGAAAGAAAGTAATTAATTATTTTATTTAAAACTCTTAAGAAACATTGGTTATTAAAAAAATAAAATTCATTTATTATAAATTAAAATGAAGATAAATATTTCAATGAAGATTATTACGAGTAAAAATAAAGCAGAATGAAAATGAAAGAATGATGAAAAAAAAATTCCCAATGTAATACTCTAATGCAAATGACATTCACAGAAGTATATAACTTGTTGACGTTTTGTCGTACGTGACTCATCTCTTCTGTTTAACCTGCAGTTATAAATGCAGTTCACAAATATGCAACATACTTGCATTATTAAGAGTCTTTTCCAGTCAGAACTTTTATTCCAGCTAAAAATTCATCCGGCTATAAATCTGATTTTAATGAATGCCGTTATATTATATTCCGGACTGAATTATAATCTGGACGGTTAATCGCACGCACCTAAAGCTTCTTTGTGCAAAGGATAATTCGCGCGGCGTCTCTTATTGCAACTTTTGAACTTGACTAGCATCACTTAATGACGCGGATATTTTTCAATGATTGAGTAACTAAAAGAGAAAAGAAGAAACTTGAAAGATATTCTATTCATACGAACTTAATAAATTTATGATAATGTAAATAATGAATCCTCTTTGAAATTAAAATATAAGATAAATTGATATTAATATTATCGATTCGTTATTATAAAGCGTATATTATTTTGATGACAGCCGTGTTTTTTTCATTATATAGTTGTGTTATAACTTATTCATTTTAATTAGAGCTATATTGATCGTAAGTGCATTTAAATGAGTTTCATTTATTTTAAGAGGAAAAATATACTAATTTCGAGTATTTTCGAAGCTTTTAGATGAATGTTATTTTCAATAGCATTTTTTTTTATTTATTCAAATCGTTGTAGGTCGGGAAATGGTTTGTTTATGAATTAATTTGCATTGTAATTATAAAAGGGTTGGAAGATAGGAGTAGAGAAAATCATTAATGATGACCTATAATTTAAGTTTATATTAACAATAATAAATAGTGTGTTAAAATAATAATTGTAAATATGTTGTAGTGTTGTAATTAGTAGCCATAACAATTACTTTATACACTTTATTCATTTAAATATTCAAAATATAAAGTTTCAATTATTGATAATAAAAATAAAATATCAATGAAAATTATATCTATTATTTATTTAAAAAATTTAGAATATAAAAAAAACATAAATGGAAATTTTTTCATCCTTTTTTTTGTAAAAAAAAAAGAGTCTCAACTATTTTTTAATATAAATATAACAATTGTTTAAGATTAGTATTTACGTAAAATAACATGCCTTCTTCAGTAAAAATTTTGGGGATGACAGTCCCAAAATAATAGTTGCTTGGAGCTATAAAATATCGCTTAATAGTATCTCCGTAATATTATTCAATATTTATTATATGTGAAATATTACTGAAAGCTTTATAAACTGTTTTTTCTTTAAAAGTTTCGTACTGATGTGTCTTTGTCTAACTTCTCTCTTTAGTACTCGTCGTACCCAATAGTTTGCGGATTGAGTAGTTGGGGGTGCGTAGTACAGACTGGTACTAGTCACGGAGTTGATATCACTAAGGCCAAGCTCGTATCATTTTATGTACACAGCTCATGATTTTTCGTCTTTATTATTTGGAATATTCATTACTTGATTCTTATGTTCTTGTCTTGTCCTTTCAGTTTTCTTCTATAACTTGAAATAACTTGAATAATAAATTCCTTCAACTATTTTTTACTAATCCATCAATACAAACAATAATTTTATAAAATCAAAAGAAAAAAAATAATTTTTGAATTTTCTTTTAATTAATTAATTTCTCAAGTATAACAAAAATGTTAAATGTCTCGAAAAAATGTATCGCCATCGGAATAAATTCCAATAAAATGAACCAAAAAAAATAATAAAGAAATAATCATAATGAGGTGAAGAAATTAATGCATTTTAACAAGTTTACGGTAATTAAAGTATTTTTCTTATTAATAATAATAATTAAAAAAATTCATTTGATTTATTGGCATCCATTTGATTATTTTCCCGATTTATGATACACGTTCAATTACTTTTAAGTAGGTATTAAAGTAATTACGGTAAAATAAAGGCCTGGACTTACAAGCTCAATGAAAAACGTTTAACATATTAATATTATCTTCTTATCCTGTCACCATTTCACCTGCTTCGGTAAATTACACTGAAAATTGACTACTTTTCACGTAATGTAAATGTATAAGATATCTATCTTAATACATAAAAAAAGTTTAAATTTGGTTATAAATAAATTTCAGTATAAATTCACTTTTCAATAGACATTTAAAGTCAATTATTTTTCATTTTTAAGTGTAGAATATTTATAGAGCTGCTATATATAAGGAATGACATAGAATAAACTCTATGCGTCGTACAAGAGTGTAAAGAGTTCTATTAGTCTATGAGCTTAAATTTCATTTAAATTGATTGACTTGTCTTCTATTTGCAGATATAAAAATACGCAATCTGATAATAATTACATTAAATTAACAGTTTTATTTTGAAGTTTATTAAAAACAAGTATTATATGATTACCCAGGTAAAGAAATTCGTATAGATATTTTTTTGACAAATTTAATCATCAGTTGAATTTAATTGCACTTAAGTTCTTCTTTATTTATTTCCAACGAAATTTTTACCTCAAAATAAATAAAAATTAAAAAAAATTTTTGTAGCCATCAGTTTTGCACATTCTTCAGCATTCTGTATAATGTTTTTTCCCACTTAGATATATAAACTGTTAAGAAAAAAAATCTCTCACCGGATGCTATCACTGTTTTACTACCATTTCATAGTAACAAAAAAACAGCAATGTTTTTTGTAAATTTATTTCATCTTAAACGCCTCAAAGAAAAAAGGTTCTTCATTGAACTTTGATGATTTAAGTAAGTGAAGTTCGATTTTGTGCGTGTAAAAAGCCAATAATCGTAATCCACTACAGCTGACGATAATTATTATTTCTCAATTTCTTCAGCGGAATAACTTCCAGGACCGCTCTGTAATTAAATAGCTGGCTGGGTTAACGCCTTTTGTTGTTACAACCTTCAAGAAGTTAATTTTACTTTTGCTCCTTCATTCTACCTTCACGGTTTTTCTTTTTGACCATTTCTACTTTACCATTCTTTTTTATTTTCAAATATATAAATTGTTTTTTCGGTTTGAAATGATTTTATCTGATTAGTAATTACATCATTGGTTAACAAGCCACTTATTTACTTTATTTTTCATTCAAATCCATCACTTAACAAGCTTCTAATGATAGAGAATAAAATGTATGAGTGGTTTGTAAGTGAACTTAACTATTATAATTCCACAGGAGGTTCTGATGTTGAATCATGTTCTCTATTAATATGGTGTTTATTGGAGAGATATTAAAACCACTATCATTTCTACTGCAATTCTTGACTTAAATTATGAACGCATTTTATTTTAAATAAATTGCGAATAAATTTTTATTGTTTTTTTTTCCTTTATCTGTTATCATTTACTATCTTTTGATCGTTTATTGTAATTGCTCGTATTATTTTTTTTCTTTGAATTATATCAATACAGTCAAGTTGGCTACTGTATTATATTATGTGTTACGTTCATTACAAGATAATTGTAATAGCAAATTGCACACCTATGTCGTATGTACTTATCATTGAAAAATAAACTAAAGTAAACTATTTTATAATTTTTTCGAATGAAATTTAACTATCTATTCACCAGATTAAGGGAAAAAAAATCATTTTCATGATAATAGTAATGATGATTGTCATGAATTTCCCTGAATATAAAATACTATTTTTTTATCATAATAATTATATTTGATTTCCTTTTATTTATTTATAAAAATCATCATCTTTCTATTTATGCACATGGAGGAAGTAGTCTTATTGCTTACATTTGTTTAAAGCAATCATTGTTCAATTTGTAATAACAGTAAAATTTAATTATTTTTATATGTTTATAAATAGTTTATTCAAAGAACTACGAGTTTTAATAACATACATTATGACTTTCTTTTTTTCTAAAAAGTTGCACTATTCTGATCGCTAACTCTTTATCTAGAGTTTTCATCATAATTTTTCTGTATTTATGTAAACAATTGCTTCACAAATTATTTTCATTTATTTTCTTTTCATCCTCAACTTTTTTTATAAATGATTACATTTTTCAGCGATAATGACAAAATGAATATTATTAAAGTTTGTTTGTGGTGTCGTTCAATTCAATTACCTGGGCTCAATAGTTTGCTGGGATCTTTTCTTGTTTTGAGATCTCTGCGAAAATGATGATTGAAGTCTTGTTAATGTTGCGAACGTTATTCCAGACAAAGATGGACCTTAATCACTTACAACCAAATAATAAAAAATCTTGAAATCATCCAATACTTATGTTTACATGGGATCCTTATAATTATAACAGTATTGCACGTGCAACGTGAACAGAAAGTTGGTGTACTTTTATATTTATTGTTTTTATTCGTTCAATTCTCTTGAACTTGAAAAGTATTTAATTAGGTGTAGTTTATTTTTCTCACAGTTTATTGAATTTTTTGTATTCTCGATAATGAACTGATGAAATATTTTTTATTAGAAAATTATTAATAATTGTTGATTGAACAGTCATTTTTTGTGTCAATACAAAATTATTTGTCAAAAAAAATAATTCTCTATTGATAGATAAAATATTGTAAAAGTATTAATTCTTTTTGTTCATGATTGAGAAATTACTGTCACACAAAATTTTCTCACAATAAAATTTTAATTGATTCCGTAACATCACAAAAAGATTATGGATGCTTTAATAAAATTTATTATTGTACTCTAATTGAGTAATTTTTCACAACCTTTTTTGTTGTTTCTTTTTTCAACTAATTAATTTTTTTTTCTAAATACTACAAAAATTATACCCTTTTAATAAAAAAAAAATTCGTTCAAAATTGAATACCCTTTCTTGATACAAGCTTTTATTAAAAGAAAAAAATCAATAAAATTAAAGCATAAAATAAAATAATTGGTCGTTAATGGAATGAGTTAATTACTTCTCATTAAATTATACTACATTGTCAAGTTGAGTAAGAAAGGGCAATTTAGAGCAACATTAGTATGCATCCAGAATAATAATTACGCGTAGAAAAAATTTTTCAAAAATTGCCATATCCTTGTATTTTATAACAGATATAACTGGTAAAGCATATAGATAATATGCTAATTTCAGAATGCAGACATCCACATAAGGTACGTAAAGGGAGAAAGGACAATTAAGCTCGGAACGGTTATAACCCGGGAGTTCTGTCGAATCGGTAATGGTTATGGCTGTTAATGGCCACGTACTTCGATCCATCCATAGCTGGTTGTGCCAACCCCCTTTTCGTATTACCTTCTCTCTTATTTTTACATTGGCATTACATCCCTCTCTTTTATTGTTGATGAATCTGAATGTGCGCGCTGTGAGTGCAACAATTATTTCGGTGAGTCAAAAGGTCAAACGTGCTACAAGTACGTACATGTGTTGTGTTTCTCCGCCTTTAACGATACGTAATTATCTCACGATCCTTCTTATACTCTTATATTTTCTTTTCATCTCTGTCTTTCCTCTTAACGTACCGATTTATTTATGAGACCAACTATTGCCTCGATTTAGATCCAATAGCTTTTAAGAAGTCAGATCATTTTTTAATACATTGGAATTTGTAATCAATCAATAAAGATTCGCCATTTTTTCTTCTTTAAACAAAACAAAAATATTTGAAGTTTTAGAAAATCAAGATTTAAAGATAAAAGAGAAGTCGAGTAACTCTTTGCTATTATTTTGTTATGGTACGACTATCAGGAGTAGTATATTAACATGCCTCGAATCAATTATCTGTGAGCATTCTATAGAAGTAAATAACTAAATTCTATACGATTAAAATAATTAAACAAACAATTATTCGAAAGCAGAGAAGATTAATTACCGAATCAGTAGTTCTACTTATATCGAATAAAACTCGTCCAAAAATGCATGAAGGAAATTAAAAAAGTCGAAACCAAAATTAAATAGCATCTAAAGTGGCAAGGTGAAACGAACAACCAGATGTATCAGGTCATCACGGTCGAACTTTAAGTAATAAACTCCAGCATCTCATGATAATTTTCAACATATTTCCTACCCTCGTTTACAATTGTTTTTTTTTTGTTTGTTATATTCTGCTGTGTCGAACGAACAACTTATGATGCCATAAACATAATTAATTGAGGAACAATTATTTAGAGTTTTTAGGAGAGTTGTTGTTATGGTTGTTTTTATTGATAAAAAGCCATCTAATTATGCTGTGCAAAGGATAGAAAAATATTAATTAAATCAAGTTGTCAAAACGGATATAGTAGTGTATTTATTACAATTAGAATGTGAACTTGAAGAGATAAATGAAGAAGCAGAGCGTATAGTGATGTTAATTGAGAATCACTTGGAGCAGCTTTGCGTTCATTCATCGTCGAGAGCCACGCGAATGATGGCGTGCCAGCGACTTGGTCGGTTAGGTCAGGTTTTTAACGGTCACGTAATCACGTCATCGAGCGTGCCACTCTCCTCGTGTTAGAAGGATGGACCACGTGAGGGTGTTGGTATTCTGTCAAAGCACATAGATCCATCTGTCACTCTTGTTTTTCTATCTGTCTACCTATGTAATGTATTTCTTGATCGATACACTAAACTTATGACCTCAATAAATGCTTGCCATTATTATGATGTAAATGCCGAGATAACAGCTGGTTTTTTTTTTACATTCATAAATACTGTAATATTTTAATATTACTATCATTGTATATATAATGTTCTGTAACAATTATCGAGTATTAAATTGTTATTGTTTAGATATTTTTTAAACTATTATTTTTTCTAATATTTTAATTTATTTTATTTCATTGTTTAAAATTTGAGGAGACTTAAATAAGTTCAGTTAACAATAAATATTTTTTTTTGAGTAAAATGAATTTATTTAAAAATTTAATTCAAGGAATAAAAACTAGTAACAAGTGGATTGTAATCTCTCAGTTGCAACTAAAAATCATTTTTATATTTTTTTAAACGAAATTCAATTTTCTTATTAGGGATGAAAAGATAAAAAATTAATGCTTCATAAAAATTCAAAGCTTGGTTTGTACACTGACTATTAATTATTCAAAGTCCTCCAATTTTATATAAATTGTCAGTCTTCAAAAAAAATGAAAGCCAATGCATCGCAATTTTTCAGCTCAAGTATTGTAATTAATAAATTTATTGCGATAAATAATGAACTTATACATTTTTTTATATTAACATTTAGAACGTAACAATCATCTTCTAAACTTTAAAAGTATTTCTGACTAATTTCACGTAGCAAAGAAATTTGCAAACTCCAGCAAAAAAAATTTATTGATATTTAAATGTAATCTAGGAAAATGGTTTTTATAAAAATAACTAAACAAACGAGATTTTAAATTGATTCGAACTCCATATCACCAGGGATAGCCCAAGATCTTATCGACAATCGTACATGAAAAATGTGTTAAAACCAATAACTATTATTCCAAAGATTGTAAGATGATTTTATAGTTACAAATATGTACAGGCTGTATAAGAAAAACAATGTAATGTGTGAAAGAAGATCAAGCATGTTCAGTAATCGAAAAATTAACTGAAACACCTGCTCAGACTGTAGCCACAAACTCAAACCTCTTTTATACTTATTTTCCTACTTGGAGAGTGGCGAATTACCAAGCCCACCTCATTGCCAAGTAATTTAGACACAGAAGAGCACGATATTTTCGTCAATGAAAAGTTCAACCAAACACTCCTAGTATATTATCCTTAAACAATTTTTCTTTTTCGATAAGCAATTATACTATTATCGTTCAGAGTTTTCCAATAAATTGGTACCATTTTAAAGAGACTTGAGCGTTGGATCGTGGTGGTTGATTCTCTAAAACACTCTTGAAAATGAAATAAAGTTAAAAAAATGTAATTACATATCAGACAGGAAATTAAACGTAAATTCAGTTGTCATTAGGAGCTCATAAGCTAATCCCATTGTATAAAAAACTGACGGATTGTGGTTGACCGAGGGCAAAAGCCACCCTATAGTCAAGTAATTAAATCACACGCATCGCATAATGTCAGGGCTGTCTAGTTATGTTTCTAAGGCCCTGTCATTGTTTATTACAATTTTGTTTAAAAAAAATTTTATCAATTTACAAATTTTGTTCCCTTAAATCTACCCTCATGATGCAAAAAGGCTGAAAAAAATTCACTGTCGTCAATAAAAATATTTTTTTAGTGATTTTATTTGCATTGGATCATATACTTTCGTGCTAAAACGTCAAATAGTTTGAAAGAAACCCATTTATTTCATTAGAAGTATAAAGATACTTTTTTGGTAATGAATCAAAGCAATAATGTCGATGACTTTATTTTAATGAAATAATAATATTTATTGTTTAAATAATATTTGAATAAAAATGACATGCCATATCCTCGGGCCGCAGGGCGTGGTTTGCTCGGCCCTGGTATTCTAGGATAGGCTGATAGGATGACAAATAAGATTAACTTTGATCCCGAATCCAACAAACCTCAGTATGATGCCTGCTAACCGCGGCTATGCTACTTAGATGCTTCGAATAATCCAATAGTTTCTCATTGTGAACTTTATACTATTAGACATATCCGAATGCAAGGGAGAGCATAAACATTGAATTTATATCACTTTAGTGAAAAGTAAATAAAACATAACATTGACATTTCTAATATAACTGATAAAAGTAATTGCAAAAAGGGAATGCTAATTTTTTTTTTCAATAAAATGCGTCTCTGATGATTATTAAAATAATTGAACTAATTTTGATTATCAGGTAAACTGTGACAATTTAACAGTCAGCTGCTGTAATTCACTGCAGACACTACGATACATTTGATGTCGAATCGACTTTCGATCAAACACTCAAAGGGAGCAAATTGGTAGAGCAGCTGTGTTTCGATACCCGTGCGATATCGTATAACAGACAGGTGCTCGGCATGTCATTCTGCAACGATTTTTTCATCCCATTACCACCATTTTTTGCGGTATTATCGGCACAACTAAAAAATACAATTTATTTCATATTTACTAAAATCTTGAATAATTTTAATCATCTTCTGAGTACTAATTATCATTACATTTGGTAAATTGTTGGTGAGCTTTTTCAATTTTATTATACAGATTATCAAAGCAAACTCAGAACTCGTACTTTTTTCGCTGTTTCTCTTCATTACGAATTTTAAAATACTTTTAATATATTTTACAACTTTATTCACATGATAACGTTCAAATAATTAAGTTACAGAAGCTTCAATGGTTATTTTTTTTATATTTAATTAACATTTGAAGAGGTTATATTATTTTTATAACTTCCCAGTTAATTAAATTAATTTAGAAGAGTAATGAAAAAATATTATTTTAATGCGGATAATTAATATTCATTTATTCGAAAAAAAATTTTTTGGAAGTTTTATTGTTAATATTTATTTAAAATAAACATAAACCAATTAATATATTCCACATAATCCTGTAATTTATGAGACCTAGACAGTCAATACGAAGATAGGATTGCACCCTTTGTCTTATGGTTCACATTACATTAATCAATGCCCCCTTGACACGTGTAAAAGTCTTTTGCAACTCTCAGTCGAGAGTCAGTCATGAATCGAGTTATACACTCTTTGTACTCTACTTGCAGTGCAAAAAAAAGAATCAATCTCACAGTAATTATCCATTTACCACATTGAAATATAAATCAGAAAAAGACTATCAAATTGCCATCGCAAAACTAAAACAAATAAAATAAACGTTTGTTTATTTTTCTTAAGTAGGAATAAGAATTAGAGTCATATCATAATCGTAATCTGGTGAAGTGTTAGCTTACTGGAAAATTTGCATGCCAGCTTATCGTGAAGACTCGACCCACATCCATATATGACCACATGTGTACTTATACATTACCTGGATCCGATCGTAAGCTTCAGGTATAAGAGGCCTTTGGGTCGCGTATAACGCATGAAGAAAGAAAAAGAGGATTCTTCCAGCAGAGAGTGAGAGAATTAGAGACTTCTAAACCCGTAAATAACCAAGCCACGCGCAACCGGAGCTTAAGATTCCAACGAATCGTGCACGAGTCATCGGCATACTGCAACAACGAAGAAGACAGAAAGAGCAGGTAGTAACAGGTAGACGAGGTCGTACACTATCACCGTTATTGGAATCATTTCTAGGAAGATGTAAGTTAAATTCAATGAATGATTGTTGATTGCAATGCTCCTTTTTTCACTCATTCGCTTGATAGTAGATTTTTTATTCAGCTTCTGATCAATACGTGGTAGATTATTTTCTTTGTTTCGACCCTTAGATCACCTTCATGAATCTCCTGGAATCCTTTTTATCATAAATCAGTTAAATTTTAGCATCGGTTTATTATCACTTAGAAGTCAGGTTTTTCTTTTAGAGAATTGGCAATGAGGTCATTAATTGTTAAGGCAGTTATTTTAATTGATAAAAAATAAATTTCATGCTGATCCAAAGTATTTGTTTTTCTGTTTATGAATGATTTAAGATTGATCCAATGAAAAAGTTGTTTTATTTTATTGCTTTGTATTCAGATCTGATAAGTATCAATTGATTGAGTTTATGATTGATTTGAATGAGAATCTTACGAGATCTCTTTGTTTTATCCATTATGCTTGCTATCTTGTTGACTTTCTAATTTTCCCGTTCAGATTGCGATGAAAAGTAATGTTTATCAAAGATATTCAACAATTTGAATCAAATTTAGGTTTGGGTTGAGAAACTTGGTTGTAATATTGCCAAATATTAATCGCATTTCCTGCTATGAGTCAAAGAATGTGAGATTTGGAGATTTGAAAAAGGTGAGAACGAGTGAGGATGTTCGACGACCTCAAGGGTGTATAATTGGGCAAGGAAGCGACAGACAGAAAAGAGGGAGAAGATGGGTTACAAGAGCTCGGTATGCGGTGATATCAACTCATTACTATGCCGGGTGCAGAGAGCAGTTCGCGACTTTGCATCCATTAGGATAATTGCTTCTCTAACTCTTGTCTCTTTCATTTTTGCTTTTCTCTCCTTCTGAGACATCTCACGAATTATCAGAGTGATTGCACGTGTTGATAATCCAATGTTCAGAGTTATCACTTGAATCTAGGAAAGGAAGATCGAGAGGAAACTTATTTACTTTACTCTTAATACTCTGTACAGTGTGGGTTACTATTTGGACTGAAATTTTAAACTGTTGTATATTAAAATACTCAGAGTTTCAATTACGCTTGACATTCGATCTGTTGGTGGAGGGAAACCTATATTAATACCATGGATTTTTAACAATAACATTTTTTTTATTGTTTTATTCAAACGAATTCCTTATTTTCTCTCATGATTAATCTTCGATAGAAACAAATTAAGAATAAATAAAACAAAACTTTATCATTCAGAATTCCGTTAATTTCATTCAGATTTATAGTTAAAAAACAATTATCATTAGTTTTTATTTCTTAACACATTTTTCCTCATGGTTGATGTTTAAACTAAAATATATAATAAATAAATTTAAAAAATATCACTTTAATTAAAAGAAACGATTTTTTATTATTATATTATTTTTTATCTATTATTCATCAAAAGAATTATTTTTTGATAAAAAATTATTAAACACAAGAAGCAAACTGCTAATAAATGTTTTCTAAAAAAATATTAAAAGCTCTGTATTTAACAATTAATTATTTCTTTTGTCTTGAATACAAATATAAAGGAAAAAGAATTTGAAAAAAATGTACCAGACAAATATATCTGAATGACCGGCAAAAAATTTGATTGTTTTTTGTCCATGTTAAACTTTACGAAAAATCGTGATAAATGAATTGAAAAAGATAAAAAGTATTTTATTTATTGTTATAACAAAGTATCGATGATTCCATTAAACAATAAATTATTCTCTTAATGAGTCCGTAAGACATATGTTAATAGAAGGTGCAGGATATTTACATTTACGGTAGCTGGTCTGTCCAAAGCGATACGTGGACTACTATACATCCACGCACGTAAACCTGCACTCTTTACTCTACAAGAATATGTGTGAGAGAGAGAATTTACACGCGACCAAGTAGAAGATACATCCGATCTTCGTCGAAGAATCGCAAGTAAGAAGGAATGGGTGAGTGAGAGTACGAATAAAAAAGATTTCACTAATCTCTCCAACCGTAGAGAGGCCAACATCCGATAAATGGTTTTGGGATCGTCGCTCGAGTTCCCTCTACTCTCATTTGTTTTTTTCTTCTCTACTTCTTTTATCATTTCCAAAACTTTGATATCTTTGCGAACAAATAAGCTTCAATCACGAAAATGAAAAATTTATAATTACCTAATTCATTGTTACTTATTCTCAGAATTTGGTGATCAATTTCAACAAAAAGCTGTAGCTGTAATTTTATGCAGTTTTGTAAAAAAAAAAATAAATAGATGAGATTAGGATTGAATTAAATAATAAGATAAAGTATGGCTGTAAATTAAAATTACTTGATTGAAATTGCTACACCAAATTGGTTAATTTTTGTCAAATAATTAAGTATTTATTGAAACTATATTCAAGATTTAAATATATAAAATTATTTATAAAATCCATTTTAATACACACAAGTTTTAAATTATTCTAGCTATCGTAACTCATTTCAAACTATTTGATAAAAAAAGTTGTCTTTTCAGTGATATAATTGAAAAATATACTAAAAAGTTAATAACCAATTCATTCAAAAATGTTTATTTAATAATAATTTAGTGATCTACGTGTACTGCTTAAGTATGGGATTAATCAATGATGAATAGTATTTCTCCAGTCTACCTATAGTTAAGAATCTCATGATTAAGAAAGATAAGAGAGAAATGAAAAATTGAAACACCATAGTTCCCAGATAAAGTGACTATGTTATCGAGTTGATTTTTTGAAGAAACCATAAAAGATTATGTGTGATTTAGAAAGGAGTTATTAATCAACTAGTCAAACTAAAAGTCAACAGGTGCTTTAATCGCAAACACGCATACTTCCCTTATGTTAACACGCTCATGATTTTACATGCTTAGTATCAAAACTCAAAAATCGTTTATAAATAGACTCCAACATCTATCACTCTTCCAAATGCCTAATGTGTACTTTTTCAATACAAGTAAATGCTTTGATGACATTCAATGGTGAAATTTGACATGAGCTAGTGACTAATTAAATTGAAAAGTTGTATTTTGTTTAAAAATTAGTAAATAAAAGTTATTGGACCACTTAGAACAATTGATACAGTTTCTGTCTATCCTAGGATAAAAGTCAAAGGTCCATTAAATGAAAAAATGGATCAATATATTCGTTTACCGTACCTCGTACCGCAAATCCATTAGGTACACATATATTTCGTTTCCTTTTAGCTGGAAAGAAATAGTCACGACAAGGTAGTGTCACTCAATAATGCTATGTAATTATAGAATATAACTATAAAGTACATTCTATACCTGTTACTTGTAATAGCAAATTTTATATCCTTTCTTCATGATTATAATTAAGATAAATTATTAATCGAACTATAAGAATGATTCTATTTCACAGTATTCCAATAACAGTTAATTTATTCTTAGAAATAAAAATAATCGAGTTTTACCCTTAAATACCAGTATTATTCTTTACAATGAATCAATCTCACCCTTCATAAAAAACATTTCAACCTTAACATTATATTTCTTTAATTGCTGATTCATTCAGTGCTAAACTTGGCATTGATGATCACTGAGTGACTGATTTGCAGTCATTTTTGCTGATTCATTGGAAAAGGGAAAATAATTCTACTCAATACCAACCTTTAAGTAAGCTTTTTTGAATAGTTATAAAATAAATAAGTAAACTCAAAATTGACTAATTCATCAGTTGAAACAAAGATTTATTTATTCTAGAATAGCAATAAAGGTTCCTGAATCAACATCATATCTAACCTTGGTCCAATGTTAAGCCAGAAATGAATTAATCCTTAATCCAACCAGGATATAAATATCATTTTCCCAGCTACTAATTTATATTACTACATGACATTTTTCCTCCATTTTTAAAGATTAAAAAAACTTTATAGAATTAAAATTTCCAATGGTTAACAATAAAATATATTCTCTGTAAATTGAGCGCTGACATGGAGAACATACTGAAGATGATTAATGACAAACAGACGATAACAACAAATGTTTCCCATTTATATATTATTTATATGGTATAAAATACAGAGTTTTATCCAACATGTAAGTACATAACATAAGCAAAGATGTGTGTGTGTATGTGTACTGAGCAGACTTCTGGCGCCTGTTCACGCTCTGGCGTTCTTCCTTTTATCTTGAGAGTGCATTGCAAGAAGAAAGAAGGAACTACACTAGACGGAAGAATGCGCGAGTATTATCTTCCTTATCCTGTTTTTACCAGACATTTACAATTCACGAATTAGAGAGAGAGAGCGAGAGAAATTACCTATGTATTTAATTTACAGAATTTTTTCATACGATTTTATCATCATAATGAAGATATCATTTTTGACTATTATTGTGTGCTTTTTCTTCATTAAAAAATTAACTACGACCATATATCACGTAGATAACTAATTATTTAGTTGGTTGTTAAACCTATCAGCTCCAGAGTAAATTAAAGATATGTAGATGAATGGAATAACTTGCAGTGAAGGGTTTGGATATAAAAAAAAGAATAAATAAATTAAAACACGGTCGAAATTGAAACGTCTTAATTTTCGTAAACTATGTATAAATACATAGGTGACAACAGACATGGAAAAAAAAGTTGGTACAACGTTCCTTGTAGCCATGTGTGTTCGAGGCTCAGCATGCCCTAATTACCCCACTAATTAATTGTCTATGGATCAGCGGCGTAAGTATTATCAGCTGTTCTGATCGTTCAAGCCTCACGGACTCATTTATTCGTGCGATAGACGACAGAAGGTGCACCAATGTACACCTTCAAAGACCTCTTGTAGACCGAGATTAATCATTCTTGTTTCTACGATAGTCAATGAGCATTATCATACATTTTAATTACATTTATCCAAACAGTTTCTCGAAATTATTTTTTTTATTAAATGATTTTATTTATAATTTCAACATTGAACCATTATTGTGTTTAATAAGCTATCAACATTAATGAACAATTTTATGTTCGAACATTATTATTTAATATTCTGAATTTTATTTAATTTTTTTTCCATCCATTCTAACTCTAATTTATCATAAATAAATTTCTTATATTTTTTCAATCAAATTTTTTGTCAAATGTTAATAGTTTTTTTTTAAGCTCAACTCTACTTTTTGTTTTTAAAAAAAATAAATTTTCGAAATAATTTACGAGTAAAGTGCGTTTATCGAAGTCAATCAGGACCTGATGAAATCTATTTATAATAATTTCTCTTTCCTTCTCTTATTTTCATTATTTAATTTTGAGAAATTTTAGACTGATGTTGTAGTCAAGTGTTGAATGAATTAGCAATCCAACTCGTTTCTCATTAAGCCCAGCCTACGCAAGATTGCTCCTTCCATTATGTTTTCTCGCGTGATTACACGTTGCGAATTTCGAATTCGATTGAGAATTTATGTGTTCCTGTAGTTCAAAAAGAAAAAAAAAAAATAAGTGAAAGACTACCTTAAAACGATACACACAGTAGCTGTCCTCCAACATATTTACGTTCTTTTACTACCCAAGATCTGTGGTTAGCAACTGTCCATTTCGATGCTCGTTTAATTTAATCATTTCGTTGGATTGTCGCGCGTGCTCCTCTATCCAAAAATGATCAAATGTCTTTATAAGTCGGTGCTAAAAATTTCTTTTCGAATATCCTATCTACTAATGTATAAATATTTAAATTGCTCTTGACAGGTAATATTAATCATTTAATCTCTCTTTCACTCTGGAAGGACTGAGATGATGATCCGAAAATTTTGTCATTTAATAGGTTTAAAATTAAAGGAGCCGACTAATTGCTAGAAGGCAAATCAAAATTATTGACTTTATCATTATTTATTACATCTACTTTGGATATAAACTGTCGTTTTCTCTTAAATTATTTAAAATGATAATTTTTTTGCCTCATAGTTTTATCAATTGTAAAATAAAAAATCCTTTTAAGAATAAAATACAGTTAAAAATGGTGGTTTTAACTATTTTACTCTTTTCTTTTTATTTCGTTAAATTTAAAAGAACTTATTTATTTTATCAAGCCTTGGAAAAAATTAAAAAACCATCATTAACTTGTGAAAAATGGGTATATTTATGGAATATTATTGTTTAACTAACTTCTAAAACTATTTCTTATTTATTTTATTGCAAAGAAACAAAAATGATAAAAAAGAAATCTTTATTTGTTATATTTTTTTCAACATTATTTTAATAATATAAACTTGATTGTCATGATTATATATCTCACAACATAAATCTTTCTTGAATATTAATGAGACTGTTTTTTTTCACACCCACACAAAAGTCGTTGAGTATTAGAGTCTCTTATAAAACTTATAAAACAAAAAAGTCAATCACATATACATTTATAACGTCGATATATGAAATTTTCCATTTTTTAACATTTTAAAGATAAATTGTGTAGCTGTTAAAAATTTAAACTTGGTGAAAAGACAATTGCACGCACAACTGAATCTCCCCATCAAGATTATCGATAGCAGTTCTAAAGTAATGTCACGATTGCATCGTAAACAAAGCTCTTGACTTTGGCGTGGGCTGTTGGTACGCGGCAGTGAATCCATCGTTAATTGTCCGCACTTCGAAAGACGATCTCATGAATCGATCTTCTCAAAGTGTGATCTTTAATTCACAACTCGATTTTCCGTGCACGTCATGAAACTACTATTGAAAGTTGTAATTGTTTAAAAAACTGATGTACATTTTTCTCTATAATCTTATACCTGTCTTTTTGTACCTATTATTTAAATATTTTTATCAACCTTATCAATTACTAGTAATTATTATCTACTATTCTAATATTTATCCATCACTAGTGAGCCTATAATACAAAAATTGATGAGAAAAATTTTATAAAACCATTTTCTAAAAGTTTTTTATGCAACTTTGGTTTTAAAAAGTAGTTATGAAATCTTGTCAGTTTGAAGCAAGAGTGGTCCATCACTAGGGTAACCTAGACAACCTTAGTGTACTGATGGATCAGGCCAAAAGACTCAACTTGGATCATTGTATACCAAAGTCACCACAACTCCAAGATCAATATTCGACTTAAATAAATAACATATTAATTATGATATTAAAATATATTACATAAATTTAAAAAAAAATTAAAGATAAAGCTCTCATGTATGAGAATGATAAAAACCATCATAACATAAATTGCTGAAAAAAACAGGTAAAAAAAATGAAACTTTAATCGTTGAATTATTAATTCAGTTATACGCATAATGTGAAATAAACACCGCCCTTTTCTCCAAAACATTCGAAGATGGAAGTACGATTTTTATCTCGAACAAGTATTCTGTATGGTAGTATAACGCCGCACTCAAATTAAAGTTAAGTTATGAAACTCATCTTCCGAATGTTAGGGGTACACTTGGAAACTCACTTAAAAAGTCGTTAGTGAATACTCAGGGTGTTTCTGATCTTCCAAGACTTACTTCTGATATCTTTACAACCATAAACTAGTCTTAATCCAACGTGGAACACAACATCTTAACGACTGATTTTTTTTTTCAAATTTCAGATGTAGCTTCATAAGTCTTAGACATTTTGAACCAAAATTTAGTCGAAAAGATGTTCATTGATGATCAACTTAAAATATTATGTGCATCATATACATTTGAGATTTTTGTTTGCATGCTTTAAACGAGTAATAGAATCAAATAAATGACTTTTTTATAGAGTTATAATTCTTAAATATTATATTGATGTCATGAATGTGGAATTACTGTTATTGCTGATTGGTTTTCGTTATTAAAAATTGATTAAAATATTTTTTTAAACTGTCTAAAAAGTAAACTTTACTGAAAGTTAAAAATAGACAACAGCTTATAGACGAGAGTTAAAGAAGTTTGTTTGGAAAGTCATTGAAGTAAAACTTTTTATCTTTTCTAGAAATGAACAAAGTAATAAACATTAATCAGTAATAAGTAGAAACTATTTTTTTTTAAATCTTTTATTTTTTTAATCAATCAATTGGAGTCTAATTCAAAGTCTTGAAACCTAAATATTAATAGTAAGTTCATTGAAACCTTGATAATAATCATGAAAGATAATATAAAATATAAAAAAAAATCTCATGATTGTTCCAAGAGACTTAATTACACGTTTTCATATTTTTTCTTCAATTAATGATCTTTAAAAAAATGTTGCTAGATTACGAGTAATTTTTAACCATTTAAGTCATCGTTCTTCAGTTGGTTTTTCTTAAAAGATGGCAACATGAAGCGATGAACATAAATTTAAAATGTTGGAGTAAACTCTTAATAGACAAAGATTGAATTAAATTAAAGTTTAGCAACTATCATTGGACTTTCAACCCTGATAATAGAATAAATGATTACTAGTACAGTTATAGCCCAATTCCAATATGTTACCAGTCTCCGGTGAATTCACCAACAGGCTTCATATTTAGTTCTCAAACAAAAAGCATCATGACACAAATTCGCATGCACGAATGTAAATATTAACTGTTGGTATATATGCAAACATCTGTAAGAAAAAGTATTTTCCTGAAAACTGTATTTGTGACACTTGGAGACCTTGAATTTAGGTTACGCGGTTGACCAATTACGAAGATAATGGTCATCGAAATTTTTGTCGCTGACACATATCGTTATTGGCACCAGGCTGTAAATAATTTTAACGCAGAGAAAGTGGTCCGGAAGGCCAACTGGTCTTTTGGTTTACATTTTTCCTCATATGTCCCGAATATGAAAAAACGAATAACATTTCGACATCCTGTCACGAAACAATTGACCAGATGTTGGAATAGGGTTGTTGCTGACAGAAATTAGTAGTTTGTGGTTTCGTTGACGCGTTGACGCATAAACTTTACGACAAAATATGTCAAATTTTCTAATACTAATCTGTATTATTATTATCACGATTATTACTAGCCAAAACATTCTCCTTACTTTCTAATCCAACTCGGAGAATCAAATGAATTATTAAATTACCCAAGTTGTTTTGAATTAAAAAAAAAACAAAAAATTGGGGGGTTGTTTCAATGAGTGGGAAATGTATTTGTGTGTTATTAAATTAAAATGAAAGTAATTATCCTATGAATCACCGGTGTTAGAGAAAAAGTTGATACCTTGGTAACTTATGTATAATTGTCTAGTACAATAATAGACATTGGTATTCAGATTTTCAGGCTATTAACGTGAATCTTGAATTGCGGCTACGTACCATGTCGGAAGAACCGTTTCTTCTTTATAATTATATAATGATGCTGGATATGTCAGCCATAGCTAAAGTAGAAAAATAAGCGCCATCGCGTGTTAAGTCTAACTGCAAATTTAAAAAGTAAAAAAAGAAATGACAGTGTATTTATGCAGCTGAATAATTACTTTGAAAATTTTTAATATTCAAGATAGAAAAATTCCATACACTTTACTTGGGGAAGAAATGCTATCATTTTTATTCTGCATTCATAGACTTGATTAATTCGTTTTTCAAGAAATTTATTTAAATACTAAGATTAATTTTAAGTACTTATCTTATGGTTAAGTCAATAAAATAAATCATTCATTACACATAAACATTTCAAACAATATTTCAGTTAGTAGACATTCATTCTTACTAATTACTTTTTTTTAAATTAATATTTGAAAAGTAAATTTTAATCAATTAATATTCTTAATAATTATAATAATTAATTCATTGTAAACAAATGTTAAAAGATATTTTTTACCATTACCACCCCTTGAAAGGAATTCATTTAAAATCTATCTACCCCCCTCCTTCCAACCCTCACAAAATAAAAAAAGATAGCTTTTATATAATAGAAAATCACTTGAATCTATGAATTGATTACATTTGGAAAGTAAGTTAATTACCGAAAGCAGCCATATAATTCCCCAATGGTCTAAGCTTTTAGTTAAAATAAGGTATAATTTTTTAGTCATATGGATAAATATTATCACAGCAGAGAATCAACATCGATAACAAAACCCCACTGGCATCTTTTATGCTTATGAGAACAGCGACTGTTGCATAATTCGTAAGATAATGATCAATAAGTGCTACTAATTCGGTGGCTAGAAATGTCCCTAACAAAAGGTAGTCCTTAAATAGCTAGGGTGTCCAATAAATTATAAATAAATCATAGCAGCATAGTTTAATGACCTGCATATTTACACTACTTTCAAAATAATAATCATTTTTCTTGACATTCACATCTAAATTATGTTATAGAAGTCAAATGATCATTCAAGTACTCAGTGAATAAGCATACTCATACCAATGTTTACATTTATTTCAATACTAATCAGATTAAACAATTATTAATGATGATAAAAATAAAACATTTTTTATCGAGTTCCCCTAGTAATATGTCCAAGGTAGATACGTAAATAAAGTAATGTATGGCTTATTACTGCCCCTATATAATAGCACAATGATTATACAAAGATGTCCGTAATTCGGACAACCCTATAGCAGTGTAGATTACCCCTGAACTCTTGAAAATCTATAGCAGAGCCACCTTTTCTGGCGCTTGCGCATCCATCTCTCGTTTATTTCTCACCCAATCCCTTTAATGCTCTTATAGGGATGAAACCGAGTATTCTGATATCAAAGGCTACAATCTGCGAGTATATCTTACAAAATGGTGGACAGTTGATAATCTTTTAATGAAATAAAAAATTTTAAAATGATAAAATACATTTCATTTCCATACCTCTCTACTTTCGATCCTTTTTAATCAACACATTTTTTTGTTAAATTGTTAGTTAATTAATGTGTTTGTACTGGAAATAATTATGTAAAAAAAAGCTTTGAAACAATATGTTTTTTTCGTTGGGTTGTAAGGATCTGATGATTAGTAACGTGTCAGTTAACTGAATCTCAAATGATCCAGAACATGTTTTTACAATAAATTAGATTTTAGTGATTACAATATATGGAAAATAATAGAGATCAGATGGTAATACAACAATAGAAATAATAGTATAATAAAGACTATTAAATAGATCGAGGAAATAGCAATAATAAATAATAATTGTACTGCTATACAGTGCAGTCGTTATTGTAGTTCATACTTTCGTGTATCGTTACGTAGACAATAAGAGAATGAAAGTTCATTTGTTATTTTTGAAAGTTTAAGGTCAAATATTATTTATTGTAATTTTGGTAGTAAAAATGGTGATTACCAATCATTTTTTCTAATCATTATAATAATAAATGAAAGTATTGGAGTATAATTTGTAAAAGTTTGCGAAATATTTTATTGTATTTTAAAAGTTGAATGGTTAAGTGAGCAATTTATTGAAGTTTGAGGTAAAAAATTAGTTTGATAATAAACATGTTGTTTTCAGAGGAAAATAGGTTACAATAGTCGATGAAATAAAGGTCAAGAATTTTCGAGAATCTTCTATTGAAGTATTTCTGAAACCCTGGGCTTAGAAAATAGTAATCAATATCTGGTTCGGAATCGAGTTATATTTTTAAACTCCAACTATTGGTTAGAATACAAAAAACATTGAATTTAATTAATTTAACTGATAAAATTTATTTTTTAAAATATTATTAAAATATAATTAATTAAATATAATAAATCCATTAAAAACAAATTTTTCTTTTAAATAATATGATTGAAAAAAAAAATAAAATTGCTTTTTTCCTTAGTCAGATAAAAAACATTGAAGCTCATGAACTGCTTACTTCATTGTCAATGAATGATTAGTTTATGCTATTGCGATGTGAGTTTGTGGCTGTGAATAAAAAATTAAAATATATGTTGAATGAAATGGAATGATTTTTTTAATTTACATAGTTAATTCTGGAGGTTGGAAAGGTATTTAAAAAAATTTTGAAGAATATTTTTCTATATACAAACAACAACAACAAGCGGATTATATATATTGATTTCTTCAGACATGACTTTCTCGGGTCAGACTGAAATGATCTTTGAGAATGTCTGTGTTTTACGCTTGGTGGAGCAGATTAGTATCAACCACAACTGGTCTATTGCAACTGTAGCGATGCGTTACGTGTGCTGCAGTAGGAACCCCTCGAGTGAGGGGAGGTCTTGGCGGGAGGGCGGTAGTCACCTGGTCAACTAAAACCGTATCACCTTCTACAGTGTATTAGTAAATTTTCAACCCTAACAAAATAACTTAAATTATATAGAATTAACGTAGATCATGAGAAAATAAATTTCATCATTACTCATAATATATCTAATGAAAACAATGAACATTATTTTTTCTTGTTATAATTAGCATTCTTTCGACAGGTTTTATTTTTTTTCCATCCTTAAAATCCATCAGTAGATATAGGTAATTTATTATTGTCATTAACTCCTACAAAATTTTTATTATTCAATTTTAACATCAACTTTACGTCAATGTAACTTTAGAATTGAAGTCAATTCCGGTTTTCACTGTCATTGATTTAATTGAAATTTAAATTTCTTTGTTTTCATTTACATTGTTTTTTCTCTTTGCTTTCTTTCAATGCACCTTTTATGCTCTCCAATTAAATGCTAATTGCTGATTACTTCATCAATAATTTTATTTATTTCCCAAGGTTTGGAATTTATTATTTATTGCTTATCATTTTTATTGAATGAATAAAAACAATTCATTTGTGTGTTTAAATCCAATATAATTGGACTTTTAAAGAAATAAAAAAAAAAAGAATTTTCCTTGCATGTTATGACATCACTTCCTGTTTAAACAACTTTTTCCAACTTGAGGAACAAAGTTTCTTACAATAGAGCCATAGAGGTTATTAAATAGATCGAATAAAATACAAAAGTTAGAATGAAAACAGTGAATGTTAATTAAAATCACTAGATGTTAGAAAGCGTGATGAATGATATTTCGCCATATATGGCACCTACGTGACCAAAGAACTCTATTAATTATTGGATGACATAAAATCCATTACCTGCGACCAAAAGAAAGAAAGATATAGAAGGCAAAGAGAAAGAAGAGAATCAGAGTCCGAGAGCAGAGGTCTTAGCTCTCGGACATTATTAGAGTCAGAACACCAACATAGCCTTTTGTTTTATCTACATGGCGACCTCTTCTCTATCTCATTTATGTTCACAAAACAAAGCTAATTATTCTTTAGAGTCGAACAAAAATAAAAAATCTGAATTAAACATACTATTATTATTACCTAAGTTGTATTACTTAAATATTATAATGAATGATTCAATTAGTTAAAAGTTGTTTCAATTTATAATTTTAAATATATTTTATATTTTATTTCGTCAAAATAATACACAAAAAGTTTGATGAATGAATCTGAAGAAGTGTAAGAGAATAAATAAACTAGCGGTTTGCTGTCGAATAACAACTCATTAACACTATTTCCTTAATAACCTGCGATAAGAACTGGTCCTCGTGCAGCAGACTTTTTTTCAGGACCTGTCGGAACTCTAGACTACGGTAGCCTGGTCTGCTCGGTAAGCCGTTAAATGCGCCAACATAAGAATAATAATTATTCGTAAATACAGCCTAGCGAATGATGATAACTTTGGCGGTGTCTTTGACTCAGTAACAGTCATTCTCAGCTCTTGTCTCATCTGACTCTCATAAACTAAGCGGGTAACGCTTCAATTAGATAAACAATCAGAAATCTGTACGCTGGATTTCGATTTTGTTAATGAATATTTGTTTGAGAACTCTTTTTTAACCAATCTGTTAAATTTTAATTTTGTTTTTTATTTTGTGGATTTTATACTTATATTGAAAATTTTTTTCTTTTGCCTGCAATAATCGTTAATGTAGTATACATTTATTATTCATAAAAATAACTGTTAAAGTTTTACAGTATTCGAAAAAATTTAGGAATAAAATTCATTTATTTCTAAATTTTTAGATTAATTTCAATCAATTTTTTTTTATTGTTTTATGTACGAAAATTTTTTTGAATTATGTTAAATTAATTTAAAGACTTTTGAATGTAATTAAAAATAATTTTAACAAGTAAATGACTATAAAATGTTTTTGAAAACTTTCAATTAAAGATTAATAGCCAACTATTCTTGTTTCAGTTTAAAACCACCTCAAAAGGATGGAGTTACCAAATCGAATCCCAGCAAACGACATCGAGAAAGGTTAAATGCCGAATTAGATACATTAGCATCACTACTACCTTTCGAACAAAATATCCTAAGCAAATTAGATCGACTCAGTATTCTCAGACTTAGTGTTAGTTATCTTCGTACCAAAAGCTACTTCCAAGGTGAGTAATAGATTCCATTTTTATCTGAATAAATTTCATTCAATATTATACACTGTACATACGTGTACCATACATCACAGTAATCATAAACATACTTTGTTACGCGGAATATGTGGTATGGTATTATATGCTGAAATAAAAACGAGGAAATTAATCAAACTTAATCACACTGATACATATCGAGATGATTATTTTAAAAAAATGTATAAGTCTACTTAATAAGTACTTTTAACCCAGTATATTAATTTTAAATTTTTAAAAAATGTGATCATTTGATGTTCTTTTGTGCGTAGAAGTTGTAATTGGTATTTAAATAATTTTTCAAAGAAAAATAACCATAAAACCATTCATCTTCAAGAGCAGAGAACTGAATAATTTTATTCTTTAAAAAATAATTTAATTTATGGTCTCAAATCTTTTAATAAATTTATTATAAATCAATTTAACTTAATTTTATTATTTTAAAATTTTTTCAATCAACCTCTATAAAATATATTCAATTAAAAAGTCTTTTCCATAGGTTTCAAGTCCATGTTATTATTTTCATTGCACTTAATTAAGAGATGCTAATCTCTGCAGTCCACAGTAGAATAAAAAAATTCCCTAGCAAGCCTCGAATTTTTGTTTTTCAATGGCATTTTATCTCAAATATAAATGAAGACTTTCCAATATTTTCTTCAGCCTTCAGTTATCACAGTGAAATAAAAGAGAGGAGGAAAAAAAATCGAAAATATTCGATTCCGAATGAAATTTTTTCAAGTTAGGAATCTAATATTCACTCAATTTTATTTCCTTCAACTTAGGATCTTTCTTCTTGCACGCGATATTCTCATTATTAAACGAGAAACAATCAAAAACGAAGCACAATAAAATAAACCATTTTCTTTTTTTTTGCACAACACCCGAAGACTCATCGACTGAAGTTTCAAAAGTAGTGGGAGTTTGTCCCTTTTGGCGGTATCGTGAATCTTGCAGTATATCATCTGAACCGAAGGGTTCACTTTTATTTTCTTTTGTAGGGTCTGTGGGCAAACGGTAGCATTGTTCATTTCAATAAGATTTATTTATTGTATCACTTTCAATTGTTCAATTATCGTTAAACTATCACTTTAATACATGCATTTTTCATGTAAAGATGTATTTAAATTTATGTAATACCTATTAGACCTATTAGATGTAAGCATTTGTGTAAACTTGTTAACTCCACGATTTTCGAATGCTACATTAGTTGAAAACACGTAACCAGAACTCGGCGTTCTTCGACTTCTTGGGCAAGAATACACCATTATCGCCACACAAAATCACCTGGATGCCAGGTCATAAGGTTGCGAGATCTCTCACCGCTTCGACTAATGTTTTTACCCCCTTTAACAAGAGAGACACTCGAACAACCATTGTTGTTTTTTTCAATGATAATGATTCAAGAATTTTGTTTATTAACACTTTAATTATTCATCATGAAATTTTTATTTACTATCATTATCAATATTATGCTAAAAAATAAACAATTAATTATTCTTATTTAATATTATATTTAGCAAAAAATAATAAATTATTTTTATAAAAAATTTTCAATTAATTAAATCGTTTTTTAATTTACAAATAAATTTGAAATGATTTAAAAATATTTAGTGGTACTTTGTTTCGTAAAAAATTCAAATAATAAATTGATTTATTGCTAAATAGTATGAATAGTTAAATTGAAAGCAAGAAAAACAATTAATTGAAATTTTTGTTAATTGATCAAAAGTAGATTGTGCATCTTGTGTATGTAAATAATAAATACCGGTAGGAATTTATTTATAGAACAGCTACTGTTTAAAATAAATCTCATTATTATCCCCTACACTATCGCAATTCTTTATCCTTTTGATAATATGTAAATTAATTAGATTCTTGGTATGTGCGGCAGTTTTTCACCTTCGTTTATAAGAATCGACGACCTTTTTATCCTATTATTTCTTCTTTCCTTTAGACTTTTCCTTTTACTCCCTTCTATCTTTCACTTGAGTTCATTTTATTTATTTATTTCGACTACTTCTCGTTCTTTCTCGAGCTCTTAAAGATAGTAGATCTTTCAGTGACTACAGCAAGACTCATCCTACACTCCGATCTCCAGAGTCTTCTTTCTTTCAACCATTGACCCACCATGTGAGAGAATCCTCGCAATTAACCACGACTCTTGTTTTTATTATTCGCCACTTCGCTCTCAGTCTAGATTATTCTCACGACCAAACACTATTTTTATTTATACTTTTAAGAGACTCATTAGGTTTGTTAAGGTTTTATTCAAATTTTGCAATATTTGTTGATAATTATATCAAAATTCATCATCTCCGACTCTACTCCGACTTCAATGCCATCTGAGCATCACTCAAAACGTTGCTCTACATAATATTTAGAATTTTGAAGAATTACATTGAAAAAAAAAATTATATAATCATACTCATTGAAAGCTTAAGAAGGTCAGAAGGATTTGTTGTTATCTTCTTGTACAATTAAAAAAAAGTCAGATAGCTTAAATGACAAAGTAAAAACATATCTCAAATGCCATACATAGATTTAGCATTAGACTTAATGTTAATAGAGTCTACCATTAACAAACAACTTGAGATTAATAATCTTTCTTCATTTGCGTTCTCTCATGCTGCATCAAACTTAATGTACTTTTCTCTACTTGATTCGTCACCCTACAACGTTCCAATTTAACTTTAACAGTTAATTAATCAACTTGACAATTAAACAATAACTTTGCTCACGGTTGAATACATTTAAAAATAAAATACATCTAAGAAAGAAAAATAATAACAAATTAAGACTTTTATATTAATAAAATACTTTCATCTGACCACTTATCTCTTCAAATATCATTTATTATTAACCTTGATAAGGAAATGTATTACTTACTAAAGAGTACATAAATTTTAATTAAACAAATAATAAAAGGTGGATTTTAAGATAAAATATGTAATAACAGCGTTAAACTATAAAAAAGGCAATGTGAAAAGTAAATTACTAGTCAATTGATATTTGCACATGGAAAGTTATATTCTTCTAAATTACTACTTATGAATAGATACAGACCCTTAATAACAAAAATATTATCTGTTTAGTTTATTTATAGTGTGGGTTTAAAATTTTATACCATAAATAAAGTAATTCTTGTTGTTTTTATTACATCATCGTTGATACTACTGGTGTAACATGAAAAGATCATTCAGTTGATTAAAGTAAAAGTGGTTGTAATAATAAGGAATTAAGATAGGATACTTGGTTTCAAATAAGAGAGTAGCATCAATATTATTTGCAGTCAAAGTGCATATTACTAACCCGTTATGCTTTATAATTATCAATTGAGTCATGAAAGTCTGCAAAATAGAGGTTAATTATCGTTTTATTATTAGATAAAGGAACAATAAAATGCTGCTCTTAGGCTGAAATTATGATCAGCATCAGAAGCTGGTAAACTTAAAATTAATTAATTATAACTTCTGTTATAAAGTTTTTCAGAAATGAAGATGCTTTTTTATTCAATTCAATTCAATATCATAAGAGCTTTCATTAGAAATGAATGCAAGTGATACAATAGAACTATCAACAATTAAAATTGATTGGTTTTTTCTCATAGTTTTATGCTTAGTCTTGATGCTTAAAGGAAAATTGGAATTATATTATTTGTGAATAAATAATGACTGTGTCCATGAAAAAAGTATTTAATTGCCCATGTTGTTATATTATTCAGTAATAAATGCTTTCCATTGTAACATAATTATAACTCTCAGTCACATCACAAATCTTGAATCAATGAAGGCATAAAAATCTACAAAGCATCTTTACTGGTATCTATCTACATTAAAAGCACGGTTATTTCATTTATGATAAGCCATTATAAACCAGGTTGCTTCAACTGTGAAATTAAATTACCAGCACATGTCTATACTAAAATTATGTATATCACTGCTGCTAGATAATCAATATATTATCTTTTGCAATTGCGATAGGATAAATGAGTGTTTGACTGCTCACTACATAGCAAGTTTGAATATATCATAAAAGTCTTTGGGATGACGTGAAGGAAAGTAAACGTATACTCAAGAGCACATGGAGATACGACCTGGAGATATGTTCACCTCCTCGTTATTACTCTCATTTGCATTTTACCCATTTTGTATCACAGGCACCTGGCTGCGACGTGCTGACCCGCCACCGTGTACACATGCGAAAATTAGCCGAATAAACGTATCTCTTACTGGTCATTACACTTTTAATTCCCAGCTTATTTTCTTTCATGTATATTATAACTTTTTGAATATCCATATCAATAATTTTTGATAAATTAAAGCACTTTGAGGATATATATGTATGTAAAGACAAGATCATTTTATTCAAATGAAAATTATCACTAAACATTGATTTTTTTTATGTAACAACATTAGTAAGATCATTATTTGATCATGAACTTAACTTTTAACTAACATTTTAACTTATCTAGAAAATAAAGTTGATTTATTAGAAAATAAATATTTTTAAGCTTGAAATGAATAATATTTTATGCATGTTCAAATGAAACATTATCACTGATCTTAGTCTATTACATTAACACTTATTTTCACATTGAGTAGACTCTTTCAACACTGCCAAATAGGCGTTAGAATTCAACCAAGTGAAATAACACATTGGACATATTTAACTCTGCACTTACCATCACTCATTATTTATGTGCAGTTAATGTAACTCCTTAATTAGCATTAAGAAAACATATACATCATTACTAAATTTTTTTCTTTAAATTGCTTATCACCTAAACTAAGAGATTCACTCTGACATTCTTGATAAATCAGTTTGAGATGCATAAACAACTTTGTGCACTAATTACCTGTTTCTTAAAAACAGTTAAATGTAGCAATTCAAACTGACTATAATTTACTACGTTATATTTATTGAAATAATAATGAATTACCATCATGAGAACATGTTACTCTTACATATCTTAAGTAAAGCTTAATGGATGCGCTTCGATTAATACAGGATGTAACTAGCAGTATACTCAGTAAGATTTGTATTTAATATTAAAGACACTAGTCAAAGCACACAGTAATACGACGACTGTGTCTTTATAACTCTAGTATTGTTCAGTCTATTGGAATATTAGTAAGTTAATTAATATCCAAACGCTATTCTCATTTACATCTATTTATTACGTTCAGTTTAATTTTTACACAGCATAGTTATATGATACAAGAAATAAATTAAATTGACTAACGTTCCTTTATCACGTCAGTAGAAATTTTGTTGCTCCAGCATTAACATTTTTTGAATGGCTACAAGAAATTATCTTACTAACATACTATCTACTTAAAATTCCAGTTCTTAATTGAATCATGAAATTTCATATTTGTACATTAAAGTTTGATTTTGATTGAACGATTTTTCTAGATTTTTTTTTCGTTATTATCGGATTAATTTACAACATGAGAAATATGAGGGCGAGTGAAAAATAGAGGTGTATTTTTAGAAATTTTGATTTTATGAATAGTTGCAAATATTAATGTTATCATTATTATGAAAACAATTTCAAACTTTTGGCCTACTTCATAATGACCCACTGAAAAGTATAATATTATCGATTAATAGATAATAATTTCGTGGAAATTTACATGCATTATCAGTTATTTTAATGTAAATATAAAATCGAAATATCTGTTTTATTATTCCACACCAGAATAATTTCTGCTTTATTTTATTTATTGACAATTTAATCAGCAATAATTAAATAATAAAATTTCAAAAAATTATTTGTAAATGATTAAAGATTAAAATGGTTAATTAATTGAATTAAGCACAATTTCTGAGCCTCTATGTAGATCATTTTGTCCTTCATTCTTTCTTTGATTTGAATAAGGAATAAATTTTACCTTAACACTCACTTTTCAAGTTCACGAACCTTACCCTGATCTTTTCTCCGATCAATATTTCTATATACCAGGTAAAGTAGTGAGTGAGATTACGATGAAAAGGGTAGATACTGTATACTCTATAAATAATTTACAATAAAATTTACTTTATGATTAATCTGTTACTTGTATCACTACAAAAATTCTTACCACACATTTTTCAACCCCATTTCATTAATTTACACTTTTATTAATTATAAATTAATTATTTTTTAAAATGAAGTTTAATAAGTATCATATTTATTATCTCATACTTGTTGAATTTAGTTTATTATTTGTATGAATAATAAATAAATTTATTCATTTAACTTCACACGTGAGTTAGCCTGAGAAAATTTCTTATCATACGTCTGTTAGATGTTGTGAAGAAAATGACACCGATGGCCACTTTATTGAAAAAAAAAAAATTAATGATTACTGAAGCTGTGGGAATAATTGACTACTTGTAGTATCTCATAATCATCAATATCTTATGAATGTTAAATAATACTCAAGTTAGATTTAAAACATGTCAGAACAAGTTATGCAACTCTAAAAGCTAGAAGAATATCAGTCCATGTCGAATGAAGATACATACACTTTTTTTTAAGCTAATTAAATAAATATGGTTTAATGTTGTAGGAATTTTTTCAACAATAAGTTGTGTAATGAATTAATTGTCAATAAATTTAGTGTATTTTTTAATTCCAGTAAAATTTTACTGATAGTTTAATAAATGAAAAAGATATTTACATTTAATCATTTAATTTTCAATGTATTTATCCTAAGAAATGTTTGGTTAAAATAAAATGGAATCAATTCATGATAAATAGTTGAGTAGAAATAATTTTTTCTGTTTTCTTAGTAATCATTTGTGTTTTATATCAAATTATTTACTTTTTAATTATATTTTGATTTTAGTTGAACTTATTATAGTAATATTTTTCAGATAAAAGATTGACAAATTTCGTAAATCATTCTGAACATTAGTAGATATTTTGTCATTAATTATATGAGACTGTTCTCGAATAAATAATTGTAGCTTTATATCTCAATTAGATTCAAAGGTGTGGCGGTGGTTTGAAGAATATTTTAGCTATCTGATCGACATGTTGGAGATAGAGTCTCGAGTTAGGAGGTCCGCAGATGTAATGAACAGTGTTCTGAAATGACTGGAAGATCGATGCATCTAAAATGATAAATAACAAAGCTCATACGTTAGTGACGGCTGCGACACAAAAAAGGAATGTTAAATGGTCGATTAATCGTCTTATAAAACTGATATGAAACCAGGATCAGCTGGAAGAAATTAAGAAATTGATTTGTTTGCACCTGCTTCTATCAAACTCAGGCTCAGATAATTCAATCAAATAATTTTTCTAAATCTTCTTATTCTGATGACTTTATCTTTTTAACAAAAGTAAATTAAAATCCATCATATTGCATTTCTTTTGATAACCGCAATAATTTATCTATTAAACTATCACTTTTACTCAGATAAGTTTGATTCTGAGGCTGAGTAAAAATTTCTTGAAATTGCTTGATTTATTCAAACATTTTTTAGCTTGGATCAATCAATGATGAACTAATTGAAGAAAATTTTAGGTAATATTTTTGAAGCTATCATTCTAGAATATCAACTTCTTACGCTTGAGTTTCTTTTATTATTTTCATTCAAGTTAACTACAAACCTTTTTCATTACTTTCCAGTATTTTCATTAGGAAAAATTTTTTCTGAAAACAATATTGAATATATTCTTTCTGACTTCTGGGTCTTGGGCGATAATCAACTTATGCATGCAAATACAATGATATTATCTTCATAACAACTAAAAAGAAATAAAACCCTTCATCTAATTACTCAAGTGTACCAGGAGTCTAGCACATTAGCCTCTTATAGAGTTAGTTAATATCATCCAATGCCAATCTCGCATATATAATTACGGTGCAACCTCCCTCTTACCACTCTGGTATTCGTGCGAATGCTGATAACGCCCCATCAGCTCAAGAGTCCAAGTCTGGCTCGTTAGCTTAATAAAATTAAAAACTCGGCGACGGGGCTAGTCACGATCACCTTGGGATTGTGATTTCGTCTCCAAGTTGGTATAAAATTCATACTCTGTCTTAAAGTGACGGACTAGGAGAGAGTAGTATGCTAGTTTACGTGCTCACTTGCATGCCATCCTGTACAGTGTCAAAGGTGCTCGTGTGCTCACCCAAGAACCTCAGGTTTAGTTTTACTATATAACGGCTTACGCTCTTGAGACTGCACGCGTCACGTCGACACGCCACGCTACAATCAGCTGAACACTTGGAGCTTTCTTGCTACTCCTGACCCACTGAACACCTTTGCATGCAGTCACAACACATTTAATCTATCGACTTTACATTCAAGACTTCCTTCAAGTTTAGTCTGCATTTAAGAGATTTAAAAAATTTTGTGATCATTTTTATGAAAAATACATTCCACCATTGTAACGGGAATTCCAAGAGTTTTTTGGCCTTATGAAAAAATCAACAAGATAATAGGAGAATTGGAGAAAGGTGAGAGGGTGATTATATACCCTGGTGGTTAAAAAGAATGTCCATGACCTTTGCCAGTAGAACTAATTCAAAGCATGCGTATCATGACAGCATCACAGCTTTATACGCACCGTGAAAGTGACTGTTTGATTGATGATATTATTAGTCATCAGAGAAGTCATGACGTTTGGTATTATGTAGAAGAATAAAGCAAATGGACTGAAGATTCTGGATTTGTAATAACGGTATTTAATAAACGATTATGTGAAACTCTTTTTTCTTTCTGTGATTTTGAGATGCTTAATTAATAATTACTTGTGTGTAGTAATCGAAGATAATCTAGTTTTTATTAATATATACATTGACAAAATGATTTTCTTGAATTAAGAATAATTTATAATTTCAAATTACTTGAGCACCAAGAAGATAACAGTTGATAAAAATATTAAATATTATGAAAAAAAATTAATTCTGTTATATTAATTAATAACTAATCTTCTTTTTATAAAGAAATAATTGATTTATAAAATCTATTCAAGACTATAAATCAATTACTAGTAATAGAAAGTTCAAAAAAGACATGTTATTAAAGGTTAAAGTTGAGAATGGTCAACTACTAGTACACTCACCCTATAAAATTATTGTTCAACAGATTTATAACCAGTATGTTTCAATGATGGTCAATGCTTCAATGGTAGCTAGTGCTATGGCATTAAAACACTTCCTTAGTTATTCAGTAGGAATCATAAATGAAATATCTTCTTTCAACTTTCTTATATTTCTAGCAGATCTAAAGATAAAAATTAGCTAAAAAATTTAACCGACAGGTTTATTATTATTCAGTAAATTTTGAAAAACAATCAAAACCCTAAATGAATAAGTGGATAAAAAAAAGTGAAATAAAAGTTTGGGGAACCCTGTGGGTTCGTTTGTGTACAGTGCCTGTGTTTCATGAAGTTGATGTATAGGCAAAGGGCACTAAAGTAGTGAAGGTAGAGCCAGGTGGTGTGACTGACATGATGATGCGATTGTACCATATGCTTTTTTTTCTTTGGGGTGTTTGAGTATATACGAGCCTACTAATTAATCCCTAGATTGTTGTTCTAGCTGAAAACATCATAAAAAAATTACTTGATCGGTTTTGATGAAATACTCTATGCCTTTTAGTCTTTTTTTAGATACATTAACTTTGATGATGAAATTAAACAAATCTTATTAAGCTTGTTCACCCACAGGAGAAATTGCTAAAATTGCAGTAATTATTTAAACCAATTTCATCAATTGATTTATTTCCAACTTGGATTAATAAGTAATCTATGATTAAAAATCAAAATTAAATGTTACTTACTTCCACTTCTACTAATTCATTTTCTTTCCAGGAAGTTGGTTCATAAAGTTCTTGGTAATATGCTGGAAAAAATGATTCATTAATAAAATGAGCAGTAGGAAAACAAAGTAATATTTTCCAACAACTCCATCATATTTTTAAGCATAATTATTTAGAGTGATATTCACCAAAATAATGATCTAGAAACTACAAAAGTTATAGTTTTGTTTGTGCTATAAAGAGTGCAGGATGGCAGGTAAAGTGTATAGTAAGGGGCAGAGAAAACGTGGTGCCAGTTCGTGTAACTGATACCGGTCATTCCTCATGCCCCTCATCTCATTTTCTTTCTCTCCTCTTTTCCCCTTGTTCCAGCAAGTTCATCAGTGAATTTGTAACCCTCTTACTCACTATAGTTTTCCCTCATGCACAGAGTTATTACCTACCCCCTGTGGTACTAACAAGTAACCAAACGTGATATGTTTACTTTTCTCATTGTCCTTACAAACTCAATCGAGCATCAATCCTACATGAATGGATAACAGACCTGTGGTTGAGGGGAGAAGACCCTTCTGTTATATCACTCAATCAAAAATTCATTTTTAACTGGATAGTAGGTTTATAATTTGTTTATTATTCCTCAAGAGTTATAAAAAAATTCTTCACTAAATTTTTTCATCTATCAATATACTTTAACAAGTACTTTCAAATTATTTCGATCATTAGACAATAAAATAATAAATTATTTATAAATCATTTTCATTTGTTTCAATTAAATGAAAATAGATGTTTAATTAAGAAGTAACTGGTAAGAAAATAAAGCTAAATACATTCTTATTTTTATGAATGATTTTCAACAAGCTGTTGCATCAATGCATTGAAGTTGTAAAATTAAACATTCATTTTTCCAGCATAGATTTATAAATAATTTAATGTCTTTAAAATTATGCGATGAAAATCATCAAGACCGTGAGACTTAATTAACTACTTTTATTCACATGATTTTAAATAAGATAAAAAAAAACGGTCTTCGTTAGGAGAAATAAATTTTCAACGTAATTGTTTATATTTTGATTACTGCGTAGTATCATCAGTTGCTACGTAAGATGATGCTACTATCATTCACAATTTTATGAAAAACTTTCATGTACATTTCAAGTAAAGACTTTTTATACATGTATACATCATATATGAATATGTACTTGGTTACTTTTATACACATGTATCACGCTACTTAAAACTAACAGGAATTCTTGATGCGCAAACTTTTAATTACGACTTGATGTTCATTTCTAGGGCGCGATCCGGATGTTCAAGATCCCTCTGTCGAACCCGATTTCTCTGATCATATTATAATAATTATAGTCTATTTATTTTTAATGAGTTTTCTATTAATCAACTCTTTATGGAAATTAGAATTTGATTGAATATTGTTAAATACATTCAACGCAATCGACATTTATTTATTTATTCATTTATTTATATTTATATTTATTTATGGAAAATCAGCATAGCTTTACATATAGGTTGTTATTAACCAAAAGTCAATAATTAAAAATTAAATACATAATAATATTCAAATAAAAATTTCTAGACAAAGCATGAATAATAATAGAGCTAGGCTGAATCTAATATTCTACTAGCAACAATGAAACAATAATTAAACATAAAGTTCAGAAAAGAAGAAAAATTTTCAACAATTAAGAAATTTCCTATCATTAAATTACTTTTTATTTTGTTTTTATGATTATCTAATCATTTTATTAGACTACATTTTAATAAAAATAATTACTTTAGGAAGAGAAAAAATATTTAAAACTTCTTCCAACATTTTAATTATTAGAAAGAAATAGTTTCACTAGTGATTATTTTTTTTATCATAAAAGCAGTAGTTTTATTCAACAAATAAAAAGAAAAAAACCCTAATCTTATAAAATTAATCAAAAATGGACAAACGTAAATAAAAGTTAACGACCTGCTTATCGCTTATTATCAGTGAAAAAATTATAAAATATTTTACCGTATGGTTTTAACTTTTTTTTTTTATCACGGGTATCATTATAGATTTATTACAAATCATCAACAACAAACCAAGTCATTTTGTCTGTAATACACATATAAGTATACTCATATACATATAATTACATTATGCAAAAATATGTGTGCTATGCATATTTTGCATAGAAATTAAAATTAATGAGTTTAATTATTACGTGCATCGCTTACTGCACAGTCGAGGTCACTCACACATACATATAAATATACCCGTGTGTATACTTGAAGTATACAAGACCATTTTTATATTCGCACTTTCATCAAGATTTGAGGAATAAAATACATTGAGGACACATGTATATATCATTAAAAAGCAAAAATTTTCAAGTCTATCTGTATGTGTTGCATAAAATATTCAGTAGCCTAAAAGGATGACCGTTTCTTTGTTAAATTCCATCGAAGCGCCGGCTGCGGTCAAGATGAAAGGATATACTAATATTTAATTATGTCACAATCGATTAGTGACGGTTATATAAACATAAGTGTTATTCTATCTCTCATATTCGGCTTAAAATGAGCTCCGGTCAATGATCGAAGGTTGAAACCTATGTTGTTTAACCGAGTGAAAATAGTACTAAGGTGTTGGAGATAAATAAGAATCAGGGTGGACCATAGTCTGACCTGTCGAAAATAAATTTAGAATACTGTAAATAATTTATACTCAATTTTAGCAAACGTTTTGGAATGGCTTCCAAGAAAGTCTTCATTTGAGATATGTGTGGATAATAATTTTAAAAAACCCCTAACACTACAATCTTAGGTGCTATTGAATGTTGTTGGTCAACAAGTCAACAGTTGTTCTTAGATACATCTAAACAACATTCAGAATATGAGATAAGTTCCAAGTTTGATAGTTTAAAGAATATTGAAACATATTCATCAATAATAGCTAATAGAAAGTCTCGTGGTTAATCAATAACTTGTCTATCAAGTTTCAATGTGAAAATCCAATTGATTATCAAAGGTGATTGTTATCATTAAATAATTAGCTATTCAAAAATAATGCTATATTATATACACAAAAAATTAATTCACTTCCGGTAAAGTTTTTTTCTGGGTATTTAATTCAATATTCAATATTTTTTATTTCTTCTCATCAAATTTTTTTCAAAATTACCGTGAAAATGTTTTCCATCAAATGTAGGTATAATCAATTGAATAACGAACCTTTTCCAATTTCATCTATTCTCTGTAATATATAGACCAATTTATAATGAAGTTGAGGAATTAATAGACTATCAATTCCTTCAAGTACCTTTAGCGATCAACTGCAGCTGTTATCCATCTCTTAAATGTTTTTGAAACAGAACGAAATAAGAGAATGGATATATATATATATATATATATGGAATCCCTTAAAATTTCTGACGTTATTATACGTATGTTACTCTGAGATCAACCAGGTGTAAGTAGTAGGGTAGTCATCCGATAGATTTACAGCTAAATATTTTATACGCCCATTCCGATATTTCACCACACAAAAGCTCATTATTTTTGAGGTATTTTATATATCATCAAAAAATTGTTGGCACGCCCCTCAGTCATATACAAATGAGACTCTTATTAATATATAAAATAAAATATATCATAAGTAAATACATAGCAAGATAAAGTAGTGAACTTGAGATTTAATATTTATTTTTATTTCTATCATTTTTTTACTAACTATTGTACTTTATCAAAATAAAGGTCAATAAATATTACATGGTACTGCTGACTATTTAGAATAAAAAAAAAATAGATGTAAGCCATCTTGAAGAACAAGCTCCTGCAACTAACTTACTATTGCATTGAAACGGAACAAAGTGGTAAGGATGTGGGTAATATGATTCAACGGAGCCAATACTGTACTCTTATTTCTACATGCATAATAAATAAAGAAATGCAACAACTAAGAATATTTTAAGAATCAATAATAAATTGTAATGTAAAGATAATCTTTACAACAAACCTCTGAGTGTAGATACTTGATACATAGAGCAGTCACCTGAATCACTATGAATACTAATTTTAGTGAAGACCATGTCCTCAGTTATATTAACAACCATCGTGGTCAGTAAGATAATGATTAACTAGTGCTAAATGGGAAATTGAATATAAAAAATATAGCCTATAAATGTCATACAATAAATTAGTTTGAGATTGAAGCTCATTGATAGCATTAACTAAACTATGATTACTGAACAACAGTCAGTAAATTTTTATTTCCCATATTTTTTTTCAGTCTATTTATTGATGATAGTGAATTCAACTTGAGGATGAGAAATTAAAAAATTTTTAATATTTATCAATGAACATTAACTTGTTAACAATAGCTAGAAAACTAATTACTGAATGTTTTAAAAAGAAACTTCTTAAATAGTTTTCAAAAAATGCCGATTAATGAATTACTTTTCAAATTCTTTGTAAGGTGAATAATCATAAACATGTGAATTATGAGGGTAATTATTTTGACATTTCTTCTGCACAAAATTTACCTCTTTAAGTAAATTTTTTATCATATTTCTACAATCTATGATATATAAATTTTCCTATCGATTACACTTTGACTATTTTCAACTTAATCTTCATTGCATGATTAAAAAACAATACCAGTATACTGATATGTGAGAGAAAATAAAATATAATTTGGTCATAGATGCCTAGCTTACATGGTATTTGGCTCTTTTTTTTTATAATTGCTGAGTTTATCGTAGCTAATCAAAAGACGTAGTAGCATATTAGCATACAGATGTAAGTACACATTCTTAAATATGTGCAGTAACTCTTACATGTGCTTAGCTCTCCCTTTTTTATACAGAGGGTTCGGCCCCTTTCATTACCTTCCAGTCGCTTTTCAGCAATTTCCATTAAAAAATACATTCTGGCCAAATGATAAGTTTTCTGAAATTATGTTCAACTATTTTATCAGTACTATCGTTTTTATAAGCTTCTCGGTGCAGGGTTCAATTCCTACTGTTGGATTCAAAGGAGATATGCAGACACGCCGCTCATGCATATGTATAGTGATCGCACTGTCACAGTGGATCTGGTGAAGGTATTTATTCTACTTTAATTCCACCCTCCTTTACTCTCCTCTACCTTCGTCGTCTCTACCTTCTCGACACTTTGTAGCCCTTCATTTTTTCATCCGTGCAAAAAGTAATTAACATTTTTAGCTGAGCGTGTATCGAGAAATTTATCATATTCCTTTGGTGTGTTACATGTCTTACTTCGTGTTACCCTCAACTCGTTTGAGTAACAAAAACCGACACATTTGCATATTTCAAACGTTGCTAAATATCACTCGACAATTATGTTTTATTTATTATTTTATTTAGTGATGAAAAACGATCATTTAAACTCAAGTGCTTTTTTGGGAGATGTGTAAAGAATGTAATTGATTATCTAAGTGTTTATAGATTTAGAATTTGCATATTATGGAAATAGATACTGGTCAAAATATTTAAAGTTTAGACTTAAAAATTAGCTTTTAATTCCATTTTATTCCATTAAAATGAATACTACTGTAATGATCTTGAAAGAGATTGGAAACAAGAAAGAATAATAATTCCATTGACATTATCACTGAAAAAACAATATTTCTGAATCAAAAATAATTTCACTCTCAATCAGAATCACACTGGTGTCACAGCGTGAGTAATCCTTATTAAAAAATTCTTCCTCGACACACTCATGTTCTTTTCAACAATACTATCTCCTCCCTCTAGTTATTACCATCAGAACATATTCATTCAAAAGGTATAGTTATTTATACTTCAGTTACAAAGAATTCCACACATAATTCTTTATTCGAAAGGGTATAGAAAAGTCAGTCAATAAGAAAATTGGTATTTGGTGGCCTTAAGTCAACAAAAGGGTATCATTAATATCAATAAAGAATTGATCTGACATTAAATCAAACTCCTGTGGTATTTAACCTTTTCTCTTTTCCTTAGTGAAGACTTATGATTCTTCAAAAAGGATGGCTGAAGAATGAAAGTGTGGAAGTGAGCAGGAGCCGTAAAGTCTACTATACTTAAATAGTGATTAAAAATGTATTTGACCCCTTGTTGTTGGTCTTAAAATTTCTTACAGGATTCCCCTATTTTGAACTCTTACGGCACTTGGCACGTGGTGCCACGTGCCACCTCGATTTCCTCTTCAACAGCAGTATACAATTTATAACGTCCTGACACTTTCTCCAGGTACTAATACTATCTTTTAGATATATCAAACTCATAGATACAAATAAAAAAATATTACCTCATTTTCAGTTAATTTACTGTATGCTTAGAAAATAATCGTGATCTGTTAAAATTTATTTTGAGTTGGGCTGATTTTTGTTTCTTTTCTTCACTAGTTGCTGATAATTTAGTTAAAAATATCAATCAGTTTTACGCATTCTGATTATATTACATAGATATTTTTTTTGTATATTGAGAGGGAAAAAAATCGTTCGAAAAAATTAAGTAACTGATGATCGAATAACATCAATGCAACTTAAGATGTTTGCGAGTCCTTTTGGAAATTTGGTTTTTTCTTTCAACATGTGGAGTATAATTGGAGTAATAATAAAAACATAAAAATCAAGTTAATTAACTACTTTACATATTTTTTCTAAATGCTTCTCTTCATTAACTAAATTAAATAAAATATTTGCAATATTTATCAATAACTTAATAAAAATAATAAAAAGTGGATTATTAATTAATGATGTTAAAAATTTCATTTTATTCTATTTTTATTGAAAGTATCAAATGTTTTTGTAACGAATCAAATTCGTTTTTTAAATTTCGAGTTTGAACTGGTAGTGATAAAAATCCAAAAAGCTAGAAATTTGGCAACCAAAAATATTTTCTGAGGAAAAGATAAAAAAGGCGAACATGAAGAGAAGGATGTAATATACGCGCACGCGCCATCACCCTACTGGTCCGGAAGTACTTGAATCGGTCATGGCGCCTACCGGAAACAGCTCTGAGTCACTCCTGTAATCGCGGTGCCTCCTCTCTGATTCCCGCACCCGCCTGAACTCTTGCTACTCTTTCAATGTATCGATTTTCACCGCAAGTGTCTCAGCTATATTTTAAGACCATCAAGGAGGAAAGAAAAAGAGGAATAAATTATTGAACCACACAAAAATAATAAAATGCTGAATAATAAGATCTAAAAATAAGAATTTTTTTTAATTTACAAGTGAAATTTAATAGTCCTTCGTTCAAGTATTTATAAATCAGACAAGAGACTTGGCTTATTGTTGGTCTGTACAGTAATACTGACAGAGAAATTAATTATTAAAAATTAAAAAAAAAGTGCTTAGAAAAATAAAAATTTTTTTGTTTTCTGACATTAATATTTACAATTAAAGAATTATTTACAAAAGAGGGTCGATCTCTTATTGAATCCAATTGCTATTGTAATTAATTCTTTTAAAAATTAAAGACAATTCAATGCAACGCAATGTTTGCATGCAAAGCGAAGATTATGACTTCAGCAATGTATTAATAATTTCCGAACCGTTGAAAAAAAAAATATTTTTCGATCAGATACCAATTCAAGACATCCATAATAATTACACCCTGCCCCAAGTGCCGCTCTACGTTCTCAAAAAATATACAATTGTCTGAAAAAATCATTTACATACTCTGTTACACAATCAGATAAAAAGAAACTTGTACATTAAGGACGCGATAGTGTAAACACCATAAAGAATTTCACACCAATAGAGACGGAGGATAACGAAGACCCTTCATGACCGCGAGATGACTTCGGGGTGGTCTACGTTCAGAGCGTGATGTTACCTTACACCTTACCCACGGGACCACGATATACGCACCACCAATATGCATCAACTTGCTCCGACGCCGCCGTAAATACCCCGGCAAAGACATAGGGGCTCTTTATTATGATGCTAATGAGCAGCCACGCGAATACTGACCCCCGGTGTCGCCGAGATTCATGATGCGAGTCCGATTTACTATCTACTCTTCATTATTTTTTATTTTTTTATTTTTTTCCAGTCGTTTACTCTCGTTCCTTCTTCATCATCAGCTTCGCATTTTTTCATTTTTATTTTTTTTCATGTATCTCTAAGACTTATCAAGTTTTTTACTTAGTTTTGCCCATAAATAGCTCGTCAATTTAATGAATTTCTTAAATTAAATTAAATTACATTCATTGATAAGATGAATGAATTGTTATTTTAATACATATTTATTAGATTCACTTGGCACTTTGGGAGAAAGAGAAGAACTCGAGACTCACCTTCTGCCGGTTGTAATTTAAAACTGTGGTAAGAATTCAAAACCTGATATATCAGGTATACGTGGATTATCAAGACGAGTGATTGAAAATTATCAATGCTGAAAGATCAAACATATATTTCAAGAATCAAAAAAATTTATCTTATTAAATAACTTACCACTCATATAGAAATTTTTTTCAAGTCTTCATAAACGTTTATTACAATTTTCAATCACATTAAAATATAAAATATTTAATGTTTAAATATATTTAATATTATTTTTAGAAAATTAAATTTAATTGAACATACATTAACAATGTTGACATATCTAGTTACGTTCGAAGCTTAAATTCATTATTTTTGAAAAGATAAGTAGGCTACTTTGCTAAAATCATTCATGATTGGTAACTTAAAAAATAATAAACCACAGTAAACACATTTTAATTTTTCTACAATATATTAATTCATTGTTGCGCAGTATTATATTTCAAGGTTGACTGTGACATAGTCTTCCCATTCAGAAAGCATATTAAAAAAAATATGATCAAGTAAATTTCTTTTTTTCCATATACACTGTTCATATCATCATTATCATCATTTTAATATAAAATAATGAGCTCTCTTATTCACCTTAAATTTTTATTATTTTTGATAATAATCGAAATTTATAAGAGAGTGAAAGATCAGATTAAACAGTTATAATAAAAATATTTCTTAAAGCAGAAACTTGTTTTTAAACATTGAAAATGTCGTATAATTCAAAATAATTTGATTCAATTATTTATCATAAATTTTTTTTTGTTTTGAAGCAAGAAAAAAATTTCATCAACGTCCATAATTAGATCGTATAAAGCATGACAATTTAATGATATATCAACCTTTCCCCTTTTCTTTTTTTTATTCTCGATTATTTTTAGACAAATAATCAAAGAATTGCTATAATTCAATCGACTCCTTCGACGATGAGACCCATAAATTTTGATTTTGTCTGAATTCAATGGAACTCCTCTGCAACTATCACTATATCTTAGTTTTTTTTTGGTTATTCAAACTCCACGTCTCGAAATGAATTATCGTCAGTCATTTGCAGTAAATCAGAGCACCTGGTGCAGTTGAGATGTGAAAATATCTCGATACAGGTTGGACTTGAACGATAATAGGAATGTAAACTAATGTGAAAAAAATTATCATCAGAAATATGTCATATTCATTTTCCAATAATTTTTTAAATTTACTTTTCTTTTGTGTGTATACTTGAATACATACATAATAATCTGTTGCTGAGGAACACTTCGACCTCGCAGCAAGAGATCGTCGGCTTCATACTTAATAAAGCCATGATATAGTTTATATCCTCTCGTAAATAACAATTAGCGTATGTGCGGTAAAAATGACGCTCATTCGATTATTTATCGTTGGAACTCTGTGGTAACTAACAAACTAACTGCGAGATTAATCGCACTGGAATGACGCTGGGTAAACTTGTAGAATAATGATTACCAATTCTGAGGTGGAATCAAGTGACTTCATTTACTGTCGACTTATTTGTAAGTAGGAATAGAGATCTGATTAATAAAATGTTCTTTTATTTAAAAACATCCAAATGTGATTAGAAAAACCATTAGTCAAATTATTAAAAATTATTATACAATTATTATTAACAAATATATTTTTTTAATCACTATATTACCTTGTTATGTTAATTTTTTGATTAAAAATTAATTATTATATTATCTATTAGATAAAAAATATGGTAAATAAATATAACAATAATGGTATTATCTGTAATTAATTTTGTATACAATTTTATAGGAAAAAAATTCTAAATCCTCGGAAATGATTAATTATTAATACATCTATTAATTTCTATTGATCAATAGGATATGCAAAAAAATTCTTTGACATTTATTTTTACTAAATAAACATTCTATCTTTAAAAATTTCTAGAAAATTCCATCAATACATCCACAAATTAATAAATCTATTCAATAATTGAAATCATTATTTGAACAATGATGATACTAAATATTATATTCAGATAAAAATATCTAGGCATGCTAGAGATGAAGAGAAATATTCACTTCCTTTTTAAAATGATGATTTTCTCTAGAATTCCTGGAAATAATCAATTCAATTATATCCTGATGTACTAATATTTTCTCTTTATATACATACCTATATGTATTTATATTATTATATCTATAAATAAATTCTCTGTAAATAAAAAATATTAGAGAATCTTATGTATTTTATCAAGTTCATTTGCAACTATACTCTAAAGACTTATAAGACAAATTACATTCATATATTCTAGTTAGATAGCTTCTATAAATGAATAATTACCGTGTATTAGTTACATGTGTCAAACATCAGATACCAAGTTTCTCATATTAATCGTGATAACAAAATACGAAAATTGAAATAAATGTAAGAAATTTTACTCGCTAAATTCCATTGGTAAATCGAATTAAAAAGGATTGGAGATTGCAATTAGCTTCGTACTGATGAGTATACAAATGGTACAAACCATAATAGTTCTTCATCTTTTATCGGAAAGTCACGCGAACGTCACAGAGGATATGTTTCTCATCGAATGGTGTTATTGCAAAATTATTCATCTCCGGCAATCATTATTTATTTTAAAATCTGTATTTCATATCAAGTTTCACTTCTATAATTTCTCTTTTTTGTCATTGTGCTTGTTGTAAAAATTTCCAAGTCCTTTTATGTGATGGATTAATTGTAAAATTTATATAAAGACTTATGTAGGAAGAGAAAAGAGGAAAAATTATTTTTGTGATGGGTAGTTGATTTTTATAAGCATCACAAAAAGGGAATAAAATAATTTTTATTTAATCTTTTATTTATATTATTAATAATTTATTAAATTTACAAATGTTATTTATTTATTTTTTATTTTATTTCAACAGAATATCAATGAGAAGCTCTCAAAAATTTGAAGACTTAAAGAGTACAAGTAAAGTACATTACCTGCTCTGCGAAGTATTTAAAAGTGTTGACCATCTCTTTGGTCTTCATTGAACAAAGCATTTGAGTAACTCATTATTGTATGCCAAAGTACATTTAGCAGCCTTAAAAAATATCGACTTTTTTATATACTAGAGCTATTACTGTTTACTTTACGACTGCGACGATTGTTTAGAAATTCCACATATGCAACACTTAACTTGAAAATGAAGAAAAAACTGAATTTTAAAAATAAGAGAAAAATAATTGATGATTAATATTTGAGTTTTAATAATATTAAAAAAAAACTATTGCTTGCACAGTGTCAAGTGAAAAGATTAAATCTTTTAGCATTAATTAAATTTCTATGATTCATAAAAAATTAGAGCATAAATTTCGATTATAGTTTAAAAAATGTATAAATTAAGTTTATTATTGTTTCGAAAGAATTTTTTTTTTAGAGATTTATGGAGAGAATCATACTATGTTATAGATGATGAGATTGGGATAGGCCTTATCACCCAATCTCCGGTGTCATATGCATAATCTGACAATTAATTAGATAATTGAAACGTAATATAAATGAGGGCGCGAGAAAGCTTTTTGCGACTACCACAGTTGTTGTAGCTAATGGAAATGTAGATTAATCTTTCAAATTTATACCCTTAGCTGTCTCCAATGACACGCCTCTTCTCTTAGTATTCGATATTCGTAATGACTGATGTACTTTCGTCACAACCCTTAAATTTCATTCTCATATAAACTTCATTAAGTAATGTAGAAAAAATTGGCGCCAATGTAAATTATTATGTCGCAACATCGGATTTCTTCAGAACTAAGCACTAAAAAATTTATAATGATTTTTCTGGTAAATTAAATTCCTCCAAGAGTATAGTCAGTAAAAAATACTTCCACAATTTTTTAATCTTCATTACGAATAGTTTAATTTAATCCCTTTTGATGTTTAATATAAGTAATAATGTTCATCATATCAAAGGTAATTTTGAGAGTCATGCACATACTTTATCTCAGGAAAAATAAAGAAGCTTTTTTCCTGCAAGCTTGAATAAAAAATTGTACCATACTGTTCTATCAACCATAACATCTATAATCGTCGAAAATAACAGTTATTTTTTGATTGGTTACATAGTAAACCTATGTATTAAACTTTTTGTCTGAATTTTATATCATAGTTACATACTGGCATGAGCTATAGTCACTTACTAGGCATGCATAAAGTTTTTATGATGTTGCATTGCATACAAAATGATTCAAAAATAAGTTGAGATATACATATAGTCATTATATGACAATTATAATTGTCTTGAACAAAAATATTTTTATAGAATGAAATTCATGTTACATTTTATTCAATATTATTTGTATTTTTAACTCAGTTTTATTGAAATGTGCATAACCATAATCCTCATCAATTGTTTTTTATAGAAAATAATCAAGAATGTATACACTTCGATATATCTTCTGACAAATATATAGTGTGATTATTTATTTAACGACAGATAGAATGATATTAGATACTTAGTAAACATACATATCAAGACACGTGTCACATTTTGAAAAAAAAAAGAACTTCTCGATATATAAAAACATCAAACATTAATCTTTATTTAATTCGTAAAAGACATCAAGATAATCAGGGGAATATGGGTTGATTTTTCAATCGACGTGTAACGAAATCCTCGAGTCATCACTCAATAAATACCAGAATGTGTCTACAAATTCAAAGTCATCTTGTGTACTTTGATGATAGTTTTATTAAATACCCTCCAATCGATTGATAAGTGGTGGTAATATTGCTTAAGATTCTCATTAATTTACTTTTGTTATTTTTTATTAATATTTTTTAAATGAAATTAAATGCAGAAAGTCTTTTTTAGACTCATTTAATGAAATTATAAATATTGTAGTTTGATAAATCAGTCAGACTTTCTTAATCTTTGTTTATGTGAATCAAACTTGAGATCTGGGTTGGCTGAGTCGCGTGGCAAACGCGTGCACAATGTCAGTGCGTGCAGCTCTCTTTATGAATACAACCATCAGTTCTATAGAACTTTATTCTTCGTCTTCACTTGCACGCATCAATGCATCCTTCAACGACTGACCACTTAAAAAGCTCAACGAACTTGCTTAGTCGTCCATGGATAACTTACTGTACTGGTGATTGCCGCGTCTTTATTACTTTTCCGATTTAGATTTATTGAGACATAATGACCCATAACAATTAGTTATGGGTTATTTATATTTATTTATCAAACGATTATAATGCTAACTTCTTAGCTAATATATTTTATTTATTATTTAAAAAACAAATGAGAAAAGTTTTACTTTCACACAAACCTTGCATTTTTGTTTTATAAATATTCATTCCAAAAGGAATAAAAATAATTTTAAAAAACATCTATGGTATGTGAGAAATGAAAAATGAAGTTTTCAACTTCACAGGCATTTTTTTAACAAGATTGAAGCTACATGATACTTGAGAAACGACCACAAATGAAAACAAATTCAGAAAGAAGATCGGATTGAATTTTAAGCTGAACGTATTTATTAAATAAATAATTTTTTTGTGATATTAAAAATAAATCATTCCTAAACTTATCTCTCTGATTAATTATTTTTAATTGATTCTCAAACTGATGGTAAGAATCACTGGATAAGAAAGTACACTTAGCTCCATCATTTTGGTATAAATAAAAAACTTTTTTGCTGCTTACAATAGAATTTATTCTTTCTATACTCACATAAATAATTAGAGACTATAATTCACTTATGATGCAACTTTTTATCATTGATTTATGCTTATACATTTACTTATTCAATTACTTCATTTAGTTAATTAATTAATTTTTTATGTCTACAAACAAAAAAAAATTCAGTTACTCCTCTACATAGTATTTTCTATTAATAAATTAAATAAATTACTAATGATAATATTTTTTTATTTAAAGAAAGTGATATTAGTTCAGGCATATAATTATTAACTTTTTATATTACTAAATAAACACATTGTAAATAATTGAACAAGTTATTGTTGTAAGTTAGAAAAATGTACAAGAGAACGTTCAATATTTCCCCGCCCATCAGGACGTAGTGTGAGCGACACTTCCTCTCGGGGGCCTTAATATAAAAGTATTAAACCGTCGATCTGTTGCACCGCGAAAGATACACCTGCCCACCCTCCTACTTGTTATGCGTGCCATAATTAGACCATACGCGATCACTTTATGCTAAATAATAATAAACTGGTTGCATTAAACTCACGCTGACCGCGAACATCAGCAACCCATCTTATTTTCCACACAAATATTCTTACAGTTGGTCATTTTTTATTTACATTACTGTATACCATACCATATATATACAAAAACTAATGCACAATATAATTCATACTTTCACAGTTTAAGGATATTAATGAGCACTTGTTTCTTTTTTGTAGTCTATTTAATTTTTTTTTTGCTTCAACTAAAATGTCTACCTTTTTTATTGCAGTTGTGATGCATAAGGACAAAGAGGAAAATTCTCATCGAGACACTCACTATCGAGCGAGAGAAATGGCTGCACTTGCAGCTTATGATCATCATCATCTGGATGGTGAAATGTTTTTACAGGTAATTTGTGAGGTTTTTATTTTACAATCTTACATTAAGAAGAATTTCCACCTTTTTTGGTTGCCCTTTTTTTCATTAGAATCGTCACAAAAATAGCAAAATGATACAACTTGTCATGATGATTTTAGCTTATCAAGGAATTCTCGATCATTAGCACAACTAATCAACGTCAAATTTCATTGAAATTGGCATAGCACATGATACCTTCAAGAACACAAATTTTTTATCCAAGCTTATTCAGTTGATTATGACTCAAAGTCAAGCTTAAATCTAGGAAAGAAAACGTGATACTAAGTCCAAAATCCATCATCACATTTAGAAAATTAATATAGAAAGAATGAATCAACATAACTCTAATAACTGTTGCTAATAAATAAGATTAAGTCTGGATCAACCAAATTATTGAAGATCACTAAACTGTAAATATATGAATATATTTATTGAAGTAGTCAATAAAACTTGACACCATGTATTCATTCAGTTCATCAATCTTCAGCAGCAGGATCTATCCTCTTTTATATCCTGGCAGATTGATCGATGAACTCAAATCAGTTTCCCTTTCGTTATAAGTAAACTCCCTATCTATCTTTACATTATTTCATATCAAAACCAACAACTTTATTTTATGTACACGCGATCGAACAATCTCATTAGACTAAAATTAATGAACAAAATATTTTAACATCTAGATTATTAGAGGCCAGAAAGATTTTGAAATGAAGGTGTTTACCTAGTAAATAAAGTGTTGCGCATTAAAGATCTTTATTTGTAAATAAGATAAAAGTATTATTCCGGAGTCAGAAGTCTTGAGACGATGATGTTGTGTGCAGAAAAGGCGCGTGGATGTAAGAGTATAGATGTACCAACATGTGTATAAGAAAGAACGATATATCCGGCTGATGAACCGGCTATGAAACCCAGCTGTACAAGGTGTCTATGCCTCCGAAGTAAAAGAAGGGTATGCGGATTAATGGTAGAGTATCATGCGATGCTATTACACTCTCGCCGTCGCATTTTAGGTAGTGTGCACACGTAGTTGGTATGTAATACTTACACTTGGGGAAATAGGAATGAATAAAACCTATAGTCAAGTATATATAAAGCTTCAACAGAGAACGTGCCGGCATCTATAACTGTCGGTTATTAATTGTCAGCTCGTTAATTACGATTTTCTTATGCCTCCGTGCCTGAAGCCAATTGCTAAACAGGCGCCTGTGACGACTACATGAATGACAGACTGGACGTGATCAACACTTTCGTTTTCTCGCCTGATAAATAAGTTCATTTATTTCGATATTGGAAATAAAAAAAAATCCTTGATGTCAAGAAAATATTTTTTTCATCATATTTTATGCTTTTTTTTTCATTGCAATACTTTGCACATCAGAATAAAGCCTAGCTCATAATTCTGAAAAGTTTGGTGGTGATGGCGAGCAAGTTGTCATAAAGTGGATTTACAATCAAGGTTTATAAAGTTTATGAGGATCAGCGGCAGCGGAACCTTGGGGTCTTGGTGTGGGTGTAGGATTGTGTGCACATAAGTGAGAAAGAGAACCAGAGGACTTGAAGAGAAAAAGAAGGACTTGGAAAAAACGAGAGGCCCTGCCACGAGCGTGAGTTCGGAGAACGCGAATTATTTATACGAAGCATCGAAGCACAGAGTAAGAGAGTAAAGAAAAGGGAAAGAGAGAACTCCGACCGAGCCTTGATTTCCATAAATCAATAGGCAAGGTACATCGTGGGCTTCTTTCGGCTGGATCGTTACCGCCGCTTCGTACCTTGATGGATCACCTCATATGCATTTTTCTTACAAATTGCAAATGTCGCTTTGTAATCATCCACTTTTATCATAGCCTCGAAAACATTGACAAAAGATTTTGTTATTTTTCTTGCTTTTTTTGCTTTAATTTCATATAAATATTTACTTATGACTCTTTAATATCAGTTTGTAGACTACTGGACCATTAAAGAATTTTTCCAAGTCCTAAGATCGCTACTTTACTATCTAACAACTTGAATCATTTAACAAATGAGTGTGATGTTTTAGTTGATAATTTATTAGTTGGTTGTTTTAAGAAATTTCTTTAACTTAAAATAGCATATTCCAAGCAAGAAAGTATGTTTAATTTAAAAGAATGTTTCACTGCATAAATTACAAGACAAGTTTCTTTAGGAAAAAAATAAGGGAAACGTCAAGATTTCTTAGGATAGAAGAAGGTAAGTTGAACTAATAAGAAACAAGAGAAAGTTGGTGGTGGTGTATCTAAGGGAAGAAAAAGGAACATGCGATCAATACAAGAAGGACTAGCGGTGCCAGACCAAGGCGAGCCTCGTCGCTTACCAACCTTACCTTATATCATCCCAACCCTATTCCTCAGTTCTATACAGTTGGTGGTGCGCACTACCCAACCTAGTCTTGTTTTACCTTCAAATCACCCCTCTGGCATTGACTCACAGCAACTGTCTGCTTCGAAACGGAATTCCGCTTCCCCTTAAGTCTCAACCTAATTCTTAGCCTATCGTCACTGATTGTAATGCAAATCAGTTACAAATCAAAACCCTACTAATCTTAATAAAGTATAATATTGATATATACGAAGAATAAGATTACTTTAACAGTTTCAAAATTTTTAAGCTAAAACAGATACTTTTCTATTAATAAGACCGAAAAATTCATCAGGTACTCACGAAATTGGTCTGTGGATATACGTGCGATCGTGCTTGAAGTCAAATGCTCGACCGCCAAGGGCTAGACATGCAACCATCAGCAACAAGTGAGACTTTAGTACACGAGAAAAGGACCTTATGGTCCTACTATTTACGAAAAAAAAACTACTGCACAATATACATTGCTTTAAAACAGCTTATAACTTGTGTTGATAAAAAATGATAATGAGGATCAGGTGATAGCAGTCATTGCACATTAGACCTACGTCTGACCAGCTGGTGTCAGTGACTTGGAATGATAGCGTTTACAAGTTGATTATAATCCTTACCATGTTTGATATCAAGCTGTACCATCAACTATTGAAGCAGGTGAAATTGTCATGGAAGGTTAATGTTCTTCAATGATAACGACACTGGTACAATGATGGTCATAACGATGATGATAAAAGTTGATTAATCACATATCTGATGGGTTTCTTAATTCTATCAGCACAAAGATTTGTGAACAGCTATTTGAAGAAACTTTAAGTGTAATAAAAAAGCTTTCTATTATTCATGATAAAATAACTAGGAACATCAGACCATTTTTTCTCATCGGCCATATTTAAAGGTTGGATAAGGAAGCTTTAGATTTTACCAAATCAGATTAGAATCAGAAGACAAGGAGAGGAAATATTGTAATAGAAAGATCCCACCCCCGGTCTTACTTAATCTAACGTAACCTGTGGTAAAATTCACCCTTAGTTGGTTGAGGGAACCAATGGAAACCCAGCATCCCTGCGCATGCGGAATCTCCATGGATTCCATTTTGCGTGACGATATAAGCTTCATGTAATTATCTTGCTGCAAAAATCTTTGGTTAACAAATCAAATAATTTGACGTTGATTAATTGAATAAAGAACTAGCGAAAGATTAAATGAATAATAATAAAGACTTATGAATACATTTAAAGAAAAAGTAGCAATGAAAAGTATTTTATCGTACCTGGTACGATGGAAGACTTATAAAAGAAAACAAATACATACATATTTAGTCTAGTATATAGAAACGATTTGGAAGTTGATTTGAAACTCAAATCAATAGAGTAGGCTGTTAAAACTAAATCGGATATTTTGAAACTCGAGTTTGACAAGCAATAAAATCATCCAGATACGACCAAAGTGTTAAAATGTATGCGTTTCACTAGCAAATATACTATCAGTTAAACCGATAAATGAGAAAACTTTGGAACAAACAGTTTTGCAAATTCCGATGTAAATTGCATGACTGAAAACACTACTTCCAAAAGCGTCCACTCTTTGCTTAATGATAAACAAACAAAATTATTTAAACACAAAATTTACTGATAAAGCTAACAAGCAAAATGATTGCATTCTATTTTTATTCAATTAGGATTTTTTTTTCACTGCTATAAATCGATGATAATTCAAGAGGTAATTTACATCACTTAAAACGTGTTGACGACATCGTTTTCTTGCATGATAAGTCTTCATGTGCTATCAGCATTTTTCTCTTCACAAAACTCTTGATACACTTAGATAGAGATCAATATAGTGTGTATCGTCCATTTCTGTAGCGTGACATCAACAAATTTGCTGGTAGATCTCATGAGTATCTTCATTTTTTTCTTCTTATTTTTTTCGGCTATTGTCCTGGCAATAAACTTATCCCACAGATACACTGAATGAAAAATAGTATATCATCTTTCAAAAGTTTATTATTTTCAATGCGTAACTGAGTTGTTACCACCGCTTCCTCATAAAAAGTCATGTTAATATTTTGTTTTTGTTCTTAGGCACTGAATGGTTTCCTGTTGATACTCACTTGCGATGGAGAAGTCTTTTTTGCAACACACAGCATAGAGAACTACCTTGGGTTCCATCAGGTAAGTCAATCAGGTTCTTATAAGACTTAAGCAAATGACAACTGCCATCAACTTTATGAAAAGCTTCTCTGCACGATTTCACTCGCGTGACATACTGATGTTGTCGTATTATATATAGAGAGAGATACATTCATTGCTCCTTGCAAAACGATTGTTCGACCCGATGACAATAGCGGGTGTGTCCAATTTAATTCAAAGGCTACCTAGAGGTCTATTATGCCAACGTATTGATAATATTACCCTAATGTTATATATTTCTGACTTTTCTATTTAGATATCTCCTTCCTGTACCTTCAGTTCTTTTCCCGTGTACTCTCGGTCTTTCTTATTCACACCCAACATCGTCAAGTCACGCCATGTTTGTCAAGTTTACTACATGTGTCACGTTTACACGCGCGTCAACCTGTACCAGGATGTTTCTCATACAATATATATATGTATATATAGACTCATGTCCTGAACAATTTAATGGTTCAAACAGTGATGTGCGTTGCAGGGTATGAACTTCGATATATTTATCCTCCATCACTTTGCAAATTTAGAGTTTGTATAGCTGTAATTCTTATTCAGAACTGGAATAAGGTGGCTTGATGGATAGGTGGTTCGGTGATAGGAGGGTAGAAATTTTTTGATTAGGGAAAATAGTGAAATGCCAAGTTTTATAGATTAAATAACTTTATTTATTCAATTATTTTAAATGATGATTAGTTAAAAGTAAGGACAATTTTTAATGACAAATAGTTGAAAATAAATGAAGCAAGAAGTCGATGGAGTTATGTGCATTGAAAATAAATATATTGTGTAAATTATGCAACACTTTCTATCAACAAAGGATAGCGGAATTGTTTTTGTGGAAGATATTAGTGTCATGTATACACAACTGGTCACGGCCGATTTGATGGTGAAGAGTACCATAACGATAATGACAGCACGAAACCCACCTGCAAAATCCGCTCATCGTAATTCACCCCGCGGGTGTCATTTTATACCGGCAGTTAGTGTATTTTTATTTTTGCATCTCACGCGATAAATATAGCTGCAAAAATGGCCTAGAAGTAAGAAAACAACTCGCTAATAGCATCTCAATATATATGATAAGAACAATGATTCTATCTAATTTTTAATACCTTCATATACACTCTTATAAATGAAAAAAAAAACTGTTCAAAAATTTATAAACTTTATGTATTTTTAAATAAATATATTCTTAAATAATATAAAAATGAGCATTGATTGAATTGATTAATTCATGTAAACACTTTATTTTCATTGAAAATTTTTATCAATAGTAGTTTATGATACAAAAAAAAAAGAAATACAAAAAAAGCCAAAATTCTTCCAAACAAAAAGCAACTTTTTCTATTTAAAAATTTATAATAACCAATAGAAAAATAAATCTTCACTCTCTCATATCTCTTTAAAGTATTTTCGTATAATTTATACCTGAGTTCTCGGTTAGTTTATTAACTCTTCTATTTTTTAGCTGGCATAAAGTATGCAACATAGTCATAACTCATTGGCATAATTGAGAGCTCAACCTCATACTCGTCCTTGTAAAGTACGTACATCCCAACGTGGGTTTCTGATATGTATAGAGCTGCTACATGCTCTATATTAATAAGCTCATTGGATTAATTATCATTACGTGCCTGATTTGTTTCAATTTGTAAGGATCCTTTGATCACGCCGAGCCGTGTTTCCATCGTTTTACTACACATTCACCAAACTCATTCGACCCGTCGATACGTTGCTAAATCTTTGAATTTTTTTTGTATGTGAACTCTTATTTATTTTCATATTTACGTGTGTACTTCATTATTTCATTATTCATTACTTTTTTTATTTTATTTATAAGAAATATTGCTTACACATAAATATTGAATGTTAATGTTTTTATCTTAAGGTTTTTATAAAAATAAAATAGAAAATTATTGATTTAAGTTAATATTTAAAAAATATAAAGAAAAGATGAATAAAATAACAGCCCTTTACATCATAATTGCATCAATGAATAAAAAACGAGTGACATTCAAATTCAAAATTCATTTGTGGACAATTTAATACACACATTTTAGACCAAAGTTTCCACAACGGTAAGGTGCACAGCAATTGGTGGAATGGCACTAAAAAGAATAAAATAATGAATAAATAACTAAATATCATTTTAAATGGAATGAAATTAATGGAATGTGATCGCTTACTGAAGATCCATATCCAGCACAATTTGATTGACCCGGTTCTTGTGGTGGAATTGGACGCATGGGTGCTCTGAATCCTGGAGGAGCAGCAAGAGCTTGGCCTGGTATGCAAAAGTGTCTCATTGGTTGACACATTTTCGAGCAACAGCTATCATGTGAATAACACTGTATTGAAAAAGAAAAGTTATCACAATAATTCTCGGAATAAAATATAAAAATTTAATTAAAAATTATTTTCAATGATTTTTAGTGAAATTCTTTAAAACAATTTTCAAATAAATAAATAAAATCAGTGATATCAATATATTATGTTGAGATAAATACGATGTAATTTACCTTTTGACCATTTCGTAAACACATTCTTGAATCTGTAGCAATCATCATTACTACCAGAGAGAAGATGACCAAGAAAAGACACGTTTTAAAAGACATATTGTAATATTGATCAGTAATCAGTTATTAAATTTGTGATTAAATAATAAGAATATTTTTAGCAATACTAATATAACGTCGAAGTCTAGTTAGTTGAATAGTCTTCAGGTAACTGATATGATAGACTACCTAATTACATAGTATTTATATGTTTGCCTAAAATTTATTATCAGTAGTTGATGTGGGAAATTTAGTTCTTATCTTATCAAGCTAAAATGTCTAATTTAGGAAAAACCTTTATTATACGTACTAACTTCTGCCACCATTTAATGAATAATTGAGTAATAAATCATTTTTTATTTGCTTTGATACTGATGTCATTGTTAATATGGAATCAAAATGGGGGCTCTATTATTTTTGATATCATCAATATAATTTAGCAAATTTTATTTTTATGTTTTTCCAATTTGTTTATAGTATTCATATTAAAATGAGTATATTATAGCTCAGATTTAACATATTAAATGACGGCGATTTTTAGTTGAAAACTAGAGTGACATTATTCATTACAAAATAATGAAAAAAATTGAAATACCTTGAAATTATCTATCGTTTCTGTATGTTCAAGTGTTATCAAAAAGTTTTTGGGGAATTAATGGACTTATTGAATACTCTCAATTTATGAAAGATACATAAGTATTAGACTACTTATCTTTGGACATTCTTCTTACTGTTAAAGTAATTATGATCAGAACTTTATTCGCATTTTAGACGAGGAAAAACCCAGTATTATGTTTTCGAGGTGTTGTTACTGTGAGCTACGATGAATCATTTTTTAACCAAATTTTTATTTTTTTCATGTAATTGATCAAATGAAAATTCGAATAATAAAATATGCGGTAACAAAAGATGTGTCAATAAAGGCCCTTTGAACCCAACATAGAACGTAAGTTATGTATATAATTCAATTGAAATGTTAAAAGTCAATAAAAAAAGAAGCTGGAGAATATAATTAAGCAAGGATGAATAAGAAAAAAACATCAGGGTGGATGAAATTCTTTCTTCCCAAGACTTTTCGTTTTTTTTTATTGAAAAATTTATTATAATCGCATATAGACTAATCGATAAGATATATTTTATTGATAAAATGTAATTTTTATGTTTAAATATATTTTTTCTTCAAAATAATCCTTCCGACTTAAATCAAACGGAAGAATCTTCTCTTTTTCCTCTTCCTCTTAGAAGGCAATCCTTTCCAAGACCCTTTGTCAATTATTTATCAAAATCCATCTAACATTGACCAAAAGTTCAAGAGCGCCACATAAAATAAATTGTTGATAAGTATTTGATGATTTTTTCGAAAATCTACCGTCGATTCTAAATATTTAACAATTATTTTATAGAATTTTGCTTATGCAATAAAATTGTGCAAACCAATGTCAATGCAATGAAAGAGTCTAAGATATGCATGTTGGACAAATTTTTGGGCATATCAAGGTTTGTGCAAGCTAACAAGTTTTCGTGAATAGCTGTGTACAACAATATTTGTTTACAAATCATTTCGAAATTAAAGACCTTACAGTTTTTATTGTTTTAGCTGTTTATAAGTAATTTTTTGAAATATTTAGGATTATTATAAATAAATATTTTTACTACAGAATAGATACATAGAATAAAATTTTAATATTTAGAGCTTTCTTAAAATTATATAAAAATACATCAGGAAGGTTTTGTCAATATAGAAATGAGTCTCAAATAAATTGGAAATTGAATTATTTATTTTTTTTTTCATTGTTTTGTAAAGTATGAAATTACAGAAAAAGTTTTTTTTTAAAAATTGTTAATAAAATATAATTCGTGGACAGAAATCAAATTTTTAGGGTGATTTACATTGGTTTCCATAGCTGCCACAATAGTATGGTGCGCAGCAATCCATTGTGTGACACTACAACCATACAATTAATTTACTTATTTATTTTTGAACTAATGATAAATATGAAATAGTACTATATTTAATTAATTATTAACTTACGGGTGATCCAAGTCCTGCGCAGTTGGTTTGATTTGGCAATTGTGCCAATGGTGGAATGAATGAAGGTGGTCGGTATCCTGGTGGAATTATTAAACCACCTGATGGTCCAGAACAACGCGCTCGGAAAGTCATACATACACCACTGCAGCAGGCCTCCCCCGTGCGACACTGAAAATTATTTTTATTTTTTAAATTTTTCATTTTATAATACTAAAAAAAATTAAGATGTATGCATTTTTAACGTTAAAAAGTAGTTTATAAAAGTATCAAATCACTACTCCAAAATGAAGAAAAATTTTTTATTAATAAAATAATGAATCAACTTACATATTCTCCAGCTTCTGCACATCCTCTTTCACCAGCTTTAATCATTGTTACTGCTAATGATAAACAGACAATGAATAATAGGATAGCTTTGAACGCCATGATTATCTAGTATGGTTGAAGTTAAAAAAAATTTTTAATATATTGAGTAAATATAAAAAAAAGATTTATTCTTCGTTATATTTTTGCGACTATGCTTTCTGTTAGAATTCTGCAGTTTTTATATCCTCAAAAGTTATGAATGAGGACTACTCATCGACCAATCAGAACACTTTATTTGGGAATTTCCCCATCTTATCTTGACATTATATAAATTTGATACACTCTCTTTTTATTTGAAAATAAACAATTAATTGAATTAGATACTCGACCAAGTATGAGCATAAATGATTAATTCATTTGTAAAAATATTAGCTATCTCTTTTATCAATTAATTTCTTTCAATAAACCTTCTCTCTCCATCGTTGATACCTTTATTAATATTTTTATTCATTTTATTCTTTTTTTTTAAATTTAATATTGAATATTTGTGACCACACATTATTTTTTTATAAAAATCGAATTAAAAATGGATGAATTTTTTTATTTTGTCAGTTTATTTTTCAATAATCTGAATTCTTATTATTTACATATATTACTTACAGAATAATTAAATTGATAAAGAACTGGAATTCCCAATTACGTTTACTATTTACAACAAATTTCCGAAAATTTCGGCAGATACATCATAAAAATAATTCTTCAAATATTCAAGTTCAATGAATTCTATCTAGGGAAATCCCACATTGATACAATTTATAATGTTGTACTTTAATTTAATTTTATTAATAAGTTTACATTGAAGTCAGTGATATAAGCGAATGATTATTCATACAAATTATTTAAAAATATGATTTACACTGCTGACTATAGTTTTCCCAATAATAGGGCTCACAGCAAGAAATTTTCATGTACTGCAATTCATCATTAAAAATATTTTAATCTGATCAATATATTCCATCAATTAACCGAAATTAATAATTTTTTTTATACTAAGTATGATGATAACTAATAGGTGCTCCCAATCCATTACACTCTTGTGAACTTGCCATAATGGATAGTATGAAAATCATCATTATCATAACGAAAAGCCAGATTTTGTAGAACATGATGCAAGTGATATAGATTACCTTTATTCACTTTTATACTAAAATTATTTACAAGTTGTGCTTAAGAATTTTATGAAATCATGCTTCAGTTTCAAGGTTTTTTATATACACAAGATTAGTGATATCTCATATAAGTTATTGATTAAAATCTGTTTGAGCTATTTTTTTATCTATTATGTCTTTAGATTATTGAACTTTTCCAGAGGATGAAGCATTTAGACTCATAAAATAGTTTGAAAATAATTATCGTATTGCTGAAGTTGATTGAAAATCTATTTTTTTAACAGCTTTTACTCCTAGCTATATGAAAAAAAAATTTGCTGTTTGAAACAGTTGGAATTATCGTCATGAATCAGAATTATCAACGATGACGGAATTTTTGTGAATGCTTTGACAATATACGGCAATAATAAATATTTGGATGAATTCTTTTTTTTATCATTTTTACAAAAAATAAAACAGGTCATCTGATATTAATCAAATTATTACTTTAAAACTGAAATATTTAATCAATGAAATATTTTAATCATTTTTTATTTGATTGTTCTAGTTAATGTACCCACAATATCTTGATTATAATATTTAATTGTCACTTCTTCTTTAAATAAAGGCTTCAAGTTGTTCTAAAGCTTTAGTTAGAATTTTTGATCAGGACTCCAATTTTTTCCAACTCAATAATTAGATTAAATTTACTTAATTTTTCTTTATAATTTTTTAATTCATTATTCATTACATTTCAATTATTTTTTCTTCAAAAACTTTTCTTCGCACTTTAACAACACTTTATTATATAATAATAATAAGTATAATGCAATCATTCATCGATCAACATCATCATAAAAATTATTAAAATGAAAAATCTCTGTCTAACTTAAACTTGTAAACAATTTGCTTTCGAAGAGAAAAAAAAATATAAAATAGTACAAAATAATTGAGAATATAAAAATACAAAGTAAAAATATAAAGCATTTTATCAGAAGAGTTTAAATCAAAATTATAAAGAGAGAGTTGAAAAAAATAATGCGTGAAAGATATGAAGGGGAAGTAAAAGAGTGAAGCAAAAGATGAAAGGGAAGACTGGCTGGTTGCCGGCGGGGGTGCGCACAAGCGTCTTCACTAAATAATTACAAGCTCTTAATTAACGACGAGAAGCGATCGTAAAGCCATCCATGACGCAGCCGCTTCGTCCCGCCAGTGCATGTTTCAAGATTATTTAAGCGAGCAATGGATAAAGTACGGTTACCTTGCCTATACATGACCGTCGGTTCTCACTCATAAGATGAGTTTTTCATGAACATGAAATAATATGCTCAATACATGCTAAAATTAATCTTTATTATTAATATATATCAAGAACTTCAACGATACAATCTTTAAACACCTATAGCCCTTGAATATAGACAATAGCTACAAATTTCTGCAAATCACCATTATTAATTCATTTATTAATGAATTCACTTTTGTTGATGATGATAGTTCTACTAAGAAATTTTAAAGCAGAACTAACGAGACCCTTTTAAATTTTTTGGACTTATTGGATTCCGGTACAATTAGGAACGTGTAATTATATGTTGGTTGAACAAATTACTGAACTGTATTCTTTTTTGTTATTTAGATAATTAAGAATTAATTGTAATTCTGTTTTTAATTTAATGAAGATTACAAGTTTAAGTAATTTTAATGTATCGGTTGCAAAAAATAAATAAAAATAATTTCTAGTATCATAAGAGATTGATTTACAGAAAACTTGAAGTCCGTTTCTTTGTTAAAAGTGTAATTAAATAGGCAAGAACCAAAATTTTATCACTGAAGAATCTACTACAGAAAATTGATGGTTCAGCATCAGCTAACATGATATGATAAACGAACATGTATTCTATCGATTATCATGAATACCATGTATTAAGCTTAATTAAAATTAGAACAAACAAATGTATGGCTGAACTACAGGAACCCATCGCACAGCAGGAACTCATATTCTCGAAGCGGCTGACCGTGGGCAACAAAACTCTTGATTTCATTGGGATTCTTGTTTGGAACAAAAAAGAGAGAAGAAAGCATTGGAATATAAAGATAGAGAACTTGGGAACCTGAATCAGACTCACCCGACTCTGCCTACCGGTTATCCACGACACAGCTCCCTCATGTTCACAATACCTCCAATTATTTATTGGAGCATGAATCTTCCCTGGAAAATTTAATAAGGTCCAGAGTTGTCATAAAATCGACATTACTCGATATTGCACTGAATATTTTACTCAGTGAAGTCACAAAATAACTGTTTGAATTTTTATACAATTTTTTATAATTATTTTCTTATTAACGTAATTTACCAGCTCTTTTTACATTGTATTTACTACATGCAAATAATTTATCTACTTTTTATTCCTCCATCACAATTGTTTTAATTATCCAGCACTCTTAATAATCTTACTAAACACCAAGTAAAAAGTGCAAAAAATTCTAGTTATAATTTATTAGGTGACATTTCCCACTTCCTCTACAATCATTTTTCCACTCGTCCGATTATATACCAGACTTCCATACACCAGGTTGTCACAGTTGACCATGAATAATAATAAATCTTGATAAAGAGCTTCTGAAGTCCTTTCGAGCCATATCAGGAGCACGAAGATCACGACTCTCATGTTCAACTCTCCTCATACTCTACATGTTTATTTCACTTATTTTATTTTCCACAGTATAGAATTTACTATTCATCGTACAATACTCTATAGGCGTTTATTATTATACTTATACTATCGTAAATAGGCATCTTCAACATTCTGTTTGACCTGTAGCTTGTTCAATTTATAGTTATAGAAATAAGACATATCAAGAGAGACTCAATGGAACTGAAATAGCAATATATGCAGCTACGTACTTGCATACTACACTTGAAATACCTAACATTCTGATTATAGGTATAACTTAACTTCCGTTAATCATTTCTATATTATTATCAACTCTAGTCTTCATTGCTTTACGAGAGGAAACTGTTCATGCATAGCCTGTCAAATGGTTTGATAAATATCTCTATTTCATCTATTATTTAAGTAGGTCTCTAATAGGTCCCCGATTTTATTATAAAATGCAAAAAAAATTAGCAGAGCGTGGTTTCGATCCACGGACCTCTGGGTTATGGGCCCAGCACGCTTCCACTGCGCCACTCTGCTGCATGAGAGCGATCAAATCTAGAATAACTCTTTTCTAGCACTAGTTTTGATTTAAAGTTTAATAACACGGAGAGAATTTTTCACTAAATGTAAGTGCAACAATGACAAGTGCACGTTTCGAAATTTAGAAGTAAAAATATTTCTCTTCTATTTCTGTAAAATTCGAAACGTGCACTTATCATTTTTGCGCTTACATTTAGTGAAAAAATTCTCTCCGTGTAAAATTTATTCAAAAATTAATGAATAATTTTTTTTGTTCTAGTCTGATATCGTCCATCAAAGTGTCTATGAGTTAGTACACAGTGAAGATCGTGAAGAATTACAACGACAACTGATGTGGAACTCATTTTTACCAACGGAAAATGCAAACCTTCCTCTTCATGATGTTCTCTCGCTTCAGCATTGTCATCTTTTAGAACGAAGCTTTACTGTTCGCTTTCGTTGCCTTCTAGACAATACTTCTGGATTCCTGGTAAGTGTGCATTTTTTGTGGACTTCATTAACCCATTTTAGAAGCAGGTTCTTTCAACGAGTTTGATGATCATCATTGACCTAGAATCACATTAAAATTTTTAGTTTTTGAGAGTTTAATCAACAGTAAATTGTTTAAATTTAATATATAAAATTACTGCTGGATATGTTTTTTTCTAAAGAAAAAGTGAAAAAAAGATGTTGATGACGATTACTTAAATGAAAATTTACACTTGTTCATTATAACATACAAATTGTATTTTTATATAAAAAGCTACTGATAAACTAATTACCAACTGTAATGGAATCATGAGTATCGGATTAGCTTCTTTTTTTTTTAAATTTATTATTTATGCTCAGGAATGATTGAGATTGATTGATTCGAAAACAAGTTTAAAACAAATTGTAAAAATAAAACAGGCTTTATAATATAACTAATCCAACAAGATTGTAAGTCTTGTACGGTTCCTCATACAATTTGATAGAATATTATCGTTCTTAAAATAATTAACAAAACATAAAACCAAATTAATATTGTATTGGTTAACAAAAATTTATGTTATTAAAAAATATCCATTTTAATGCTATATGAAAAATGAAGGAATACATTAGGTATTCACAATCTCTAAAATTCATTGTATTAAGTTAGAAATTTCGATAGTAATTAAATTAAATCTAATGAATCAGAAAATTTACTAAATATAGTAACAGTTGCAAATGTACAAACAACTGAAAATATTTTAAAGAATGCATTCCTATTCATTCATCCCTACTGACGCGGATGTAGAACAGAGAATTAAATAGTCACGCGATTATAGAGAACGCATCAACATAACCCAAAGTGTTTCGTGCATATTCCTAGTTAAAAATGTATTTACGAAACACTTTTCTTCGAGTTACATGATTATGTATACATATATATTTTCTACCTGCCGAACTTGGACATTTATTTGTAGCATACTTTATACTTAAGATGTACATAAAACTTTTTTGTAATACCCACATAAAAGAAATCAATGCTTCCTGAATGGCATTTAAAACAATGATGACTTTTTATATTGAGGGAGATCAACAAATATTTAAAAATTCAATTTAACATATAGATTTCGCCATGTGCTTGATTAATGGTGTAATCACCAAATAGGATGATAAATGAAACAAGGGCAAATTTAAGTAGTCTAGTGGGAAATTCAGAAATTAGCTCAAGGGGATCTGCTACGTTAAGAGAAACCATTTTAATCGTTTCTGCTTTCCGTTTATGCCAGTCATATGACTCAATTAAGGGATGTCATAATAATTTAATCTATTTCTTTTTAATTATCGCAATAGACATTATTCGAAACTATTTTTCTGAAATTGCTTTTTGTTGAGATTAAACCAGATACAGTTAGTGATGACCTTATAGATCATAGTCAGCATTTAATGAATCAAAAAATAAATTTTTAAAATATTTTTGGAATCGTTGATGTAATAAGTAAACATACGTTATCATAATATACATTTGGTGAGATTTTAATTATTAGTTAACTTGAATTAATAATTTAGATGCCAATAAACAATTATTTTAAAGATTCCTTAATAATGTATTTAATTTACTTATAAACAAGGTTAATTATTAGTTCTTTATATATTCCCTAAATACGAAACACTTGTATAGTAAAGCGCAAAAAAGAATATTATTTTCATCAGAGCTCAAAACTGTTCTTCCTTACATAGCGTATACCAGCAACCGCTTACCGACACACCTTCGCCATTGAGTAGAGAATAGAGCAAAAACGAAACAACTTTGACGTTTATGAAAATGAAACTGTAATCATAAAAGGTTTACGGCTGCTTTGTATGAAATGTTCTGTATCTTGCCGCCCGCGTTATTCTGGGTCATTAAATTTAAAGTGTCCTATGAAAATAAAATTGTTTTTACATCATTTACATTAATAACATGTTTTTTTTTTACAGAGATTAGACATAAGGGGAAGAGTTAAAGTTCTGCATGGTCAAAATAGAAAAACTGAAGAACCTCCACTAGCTTTATTTGCTCTTTGTACGCCATTTGGACCACCATCATTACTAGAAGTACCTCAAAAAGAAGTAATGTTTAAAAGCAAACATAAATTAGACTTTGCCCTGGTGTCAATGGATCAAAGAGGAAAAATGCTACTTGGTTACACTGATGCTGAACTAGCTAATCTTGGTGGTTATGACTTAGTACATTATGATGATCTAGCGTACGTTGCTAGTGCTCATCAAGAACGTAAGTTTTTTCTTTATCTTTTTTAATCTTATTTGCTATCTTTAATCGTATTAAATAAATTGGTATTAAACCCAATGGATTGTTTACAGTTTTGAAGACAGGTGCTTCAGGAATGATAGCTTATAGGTATCAAATGAAAGATGGTGGTTGGCAGTGGCTTCAAACGAGTTCTCGCTTGGTTTATAAGAACTCAAAACCCGACTTTGTTATTAGTACACATCGACCTCTTATGTAAGTTAATTCAGAGTTATTGAAAAATAATGATGACATTTATTTTAAAATATTACAAAAATTAAAAAAAAACTTATAAAAATCTTACAGGGAAGAGGAAGGTCGAGATTTATTAGGAAAAAGAACAATGGACTTTAAAGTAAGTTATTTGGATGCTGGTTTGACCAATAGTTACTTCTCAGACAATGAGAGTTTAACAGGATCATCGATGACATCGACGCTACCATCACAACCAACACCACAACGAGTGAATCGACGGTACAAAACGCAACTACGTGACTTTTTATCGACATGTCGGAATAAAAGAACTAAGCTCTCTAATCAGTCTTCAGTGTCTCCACCAACAACGCCTACCGTTGCTTCTGTTGATTATTTAACAGCCGATTCAAGTACTGCTGCAGCAGTAGCTGCAGCTTATAACAACCTTAATACAATGTATTCAACTCCATATGCCCCAGCAGCAGTTGCTACAGCTCCAGATCCTTCACTGACTACTTACATTGGACACACGGGAAACTATCATCAAACTTTGTATCCTGCGGCAGCTCTAGACAATCGTTACTTGACTGCGACGGAAAATTTATTCCAATACCGCCCATTAGGATCTTACTATCCTGAGTACCACACAACGACTGCGTATAATGGTTTTATTGATGTATCCTTGCCAACTTATGATGCCCATCAGCTCACTAGTAGCAAAACTGAAGATCGATTATATTGCCAGCAACTCTCGGAATCACCTAAATACAGTTATGTAGATACCAGACATTCAAACAGTGTCAGCGGCTCACCCTACGCATCAAGCCCTGTCACTGGGACGCCCTTACATCAAAACACAGACATCAATGTTGTTCGAACCGGCAGTAGGCACTCCCTTGAAGGTGCGTCCTCTAGTAACTCTGCTGGTAGTTCACCAGTAACAGCTGCAAATGGAGTTCGTACTCCCAAGATGGAAGACGTCAAACCAGAAGTATACAATAATGAAGCACCTAGACAAACGGTTCTCATGTGGGGACCACCGCCTTCTCGAACTCCACCCAGAAATAATGGAAGTTACAGTCCACCCACACCTCATTCTACGCATTCGTCGCACAGTAACAACACTACTAATTCTACAAATGTTAATAATGATCCCCTTAAATCACTTGCTGAAATGAACTCAATTAATGGTGATTGCAAGTGGAAACAAACCTCACCAACAGGCCAATCTACAGCACCCAGTTCACCGCGAGGAAAGAATCATCAACATCAGCAGCAACAACAGCAACAATATCCAGTCACAACAGCCCACTATGGAGCTTCTGCTGGTTATTCGCATTCTCACCAGAGTCACGCTCATGGAGAGACCGGCGCCGAGGTATGGCAAGGAGTGCAACATCACCATCACTACCAGTACTATCCCTACCACCATCACCACCCCGCACCACCAAGGCACACGCCCCAGTGAGTGTCACCGCAACCTCACGAGTTGATATTTTTTTTTGTTTGCGTGATCATTAACATTTAGATTAGTCAATTGAATTATTCTTTCTATCATCACGCTATATATTTATATCTTGGATAAAACCAAAAAAATATCTTTTTTAAAATCATGTAAGACTGTACGCTCTGACGTATAATGAACATACTTCGATTTTTCGATGAAAGATACCGCGTGGCATAGTTATGTACTCTTTATTGCCTTGGTCGATTGTATCCTGCCAGCCGTGATATACCAATGACAAAACAATGGGGTTAGCAATATATCTCGTTGTGGACAAATATCGATTTTACCACATGTAATGTTGCTGATAATTTTTTTCTCTTACGTTGTTTCACTCAAACTACTTTCTATAACAGTTGTCAATAGGTTTTTCCTCACTTTATTAATGATATTTGTGTATTAATCACACTAAATAAATATATTATAAGTATTAATTAATAGTAGTATTGTCAATTAAAGTTGATCGACATTAATAAGTAAAGTATTGATTATGTTTAAAGTTCAAAAAAAAATTGAAAAAATTAAAATCCGATTATAATAAATGCATGATAAAGTGGTCATGAATATCCAATAAAAATATACATTCTTAATAATTAGCATGATAAAAAAAATTATAAACCAATTTTTGAAAACAATACAAAATTATTTACTTCTTTAATTAATACAAAAGATTAAAAAATATAATAGAATTGATTTAAATATGGTTTGTCGCACAGCATTGTTACAACTCCTGGGGAAAAATTTCATGATCTCATCAGATCTAGCATGAAAATTTTTTTAATAAATTTAAATTTATCTAGATTATATTCAAGCTTAACTTAGTCAAGTATATGAAATAAAAATTTCAATCTTACTGGGAAAAAGATTTTTAATAAAATTATTGAAAACAAATAAAAAATTAATTAATGCATGATGACTAAAGTTTAAGATTAAAATTAGATATTATAAAAAATTTTCCCCAGGTTAATTGCCAAAAATACTAGGAGGTTTACGAGAAACTGTACTTTTGGTTGCAGCACATCTCCATCGCCAGTGGGAACGGAGACAGTATCGGTAACCGGCACGGGCATGGACATGGGCCAGGAACACAACAACAACAGCACCTTATATCATCCCTCGCATCATCACACGGCATCATCAGTTGCCACAATAATGCCAGCTGCATCACAGATACCAAACCGGACGCCGGGAGTCCTTTGTTGTCCATCTCTGAGGTGACCAATACTCTGCTCAACCAATAACTCCATAGTAGGATCTTCGTATTATTCCAAGGATGAATACAACGAAAAAAATCTATTTGACTCTCTGACGTGCATTACATGTGATTAATTATAAGACATTTAATATTAAATTAATACTATGGGACAATGATAGTTTGGTTTGTACAATATGAACAAATATGAATTGTTAAGCTGATATAGTTTTATAATAAATTCCTTTCTATGCTTGGGCATATACATAGAGAACTCCTGTAAAAATCTAGCAGGAAGTGACAAAGAATAATGTAAAATTGATAATATTATTTAGGATCAATTATTTAAATGTCAAAAAACAAATGTGGAATACCTTTTAGATAAATATGTCACATTTGATTTATTCTTTGGAAAAAAGAAAATGTACAAGAGTTGATTAGAGCCAATTTTCAGTGACATTTAATTGTCGCATTGCGGAATAATTTTGTGTATAATATACTATGCTTGTATAATTTTCTACAGAAAAATACGTATTCTGTGATATGTGTTAGATAATTAAAACACAATAATCGTCAGAGACGTACATAATTGTAATATTTATTAGTGTGAAAGTAGTAGGAAATATTATTTTATTGGACAAGAAATATTCATATCTTTAAAATTTGAAATAATGAAGACTATAAATTTGTTTTATATTGTGTAATCATTTTTTTGTCCAAATGAATGAGTGGAAATTAATTAATTTACGTTTATTGGAAATTCAGTCTTGCCAATATTTTGTTAATAAGTTTGTAATTTTTGTACTTAATTAATTTATATTCTATTTATGCAATTGTGTTTAAGTGTTCAACGCAACTAGGTGAGCCTTCCATGTCTGGGAATGATAGTTCTCACTTGCAAAGCCAAAGGAATTCTTATTAATTGGGATAATAATAATAGAATAGAATAGGTAATTAAAACAAAACATAAAATAAAAATTCTTCGTCCATTACATTTATGATATGAAAGTCAATCAATAAGATATAATATTGACTTTGCAACTGAGTGCAATAAAGTTCTATTTAAGTCCTTCTGTTGTATCTTTTAAATCTACTATATTTACTTGTAATGTTGCATAAAGAAATGCTAGTAATAAGAAATTGAGTCTAGTCCATGTATAATGCGAATTAGTCGTGCTCTTCCTGAAAAATATTTGTGCATTTCTTCGAATATTGTGCGCGATAAAAAAGTTTTTTCAGACTAAGAGCATAAATGTATATTTATTGTATATTTATATAATATTCCATTAAAAGTGATTAAGAATAGTCGACAATTATTTAACAATCTAATTCACTATTGAAAATTAAAATATCCGTCTACTATACTGTGCATATGGTACTGTTATGTTTTATCATCTTGGTTCAGTAAAGATTTCACCGAATATAACTATTCTACAGTTGATGAAAAGAATTAGATAATTAATATTTTGTAATTGACTCAGTTTTAATTTATCTCTTATATGCAGGATGAAACTTCCATTAAAGCATTAAAAAAATTGTGAAAAATTTAAAAATCGAAATAATGACACTTTGTATGGTAAAGCTTAGTTGACACACGTCATATCTAATGTGAGGATAGTAACATATCATTTAATATAAACTTATTCTGAAAGAAAATTCACTATTTCCTAGTATCCTACATAAAGTGCATTTCTTTGATACTCTCGTAAATATAATAATATATAAAGTTAAATTAATTGTACCATATCATGCCAAATTGTTAAAAGAAATTTTTAAAAAATTTAATAATTAGATCCTTATACATCAGACATATTTGATTTAATAGGAAATTTCCAACAATACTGATATCACTAAATTAATTAAGCTCTACAGATACAATTGCAAAAATGTATGAAATGTTTATATGAAATAAATTATAATATGATGATATAAGATATTTTGTTCTAATTATTTTTGTTGAAAAAATACAGTTATTTTTAACATATTCTTTTTATTAATTATTTATTTACATGTATTATATAAAACATTTGATTATATAAATTATATCGACACTTATTTTATTATTCCAAGGAATCAAATTACAAAAAATCAACAAAAATTAATAGCATTATTTTTAGTCAATTAAAAAAATAATATTTGATATTTTTAAGTGAGTATAAAATCTATTGTTCCTTATTTTCGTGTTTTTTATTTTGTAAATTTATTTAAGAAATGAAAATTTTTAAATGAGACTAACGCTATTATTATATAAACTATAGAAACATTGAAATGATACGTTTGATCGCAGGACAAAATTATCAACAAGAATTAAAAAAATAGACACGGAGTGGTGTCATTATATTCAATGTAAGATTTACAAATTTTTTTATGTCTTATGTATGTATTTCGTACCCAGTTTCCTTCGTCTTGTGAGTGTTACACAATTACGAGATTTCAGAGGAGAATGAATTCTTTGTGCATGACGTTTTAATACATCGTCTAATGAGGCACATGATTCACATACATCACCATCTGTAACTTCTAGGGTACACAAATTATGCCTCCATTTATTTAACTGATCTTTATATGCACACTCTGGAGTAACTTTATTATATTTATTAAAATCTGGTCCTCCTGAACATAACTTTAAACTATTAACATAGTCTAAAACTGATTCGAAATCTGACACTGATCGAATTGGTGGTATTTTTTCTTTTAATACAGCTCGTGTGTTTAATAAGAAAATTTCAAAATTAAGCTTTTCATCAAATATAATCTGAAACAATAAATAGTTATTAAACAATGTAAAATACAATAGCCTTGAACTCATTTTAATTAAATAGGTTGCCAAACATTTTCAATTTTATATTCTAATAAAATATTTTAGGTTGACGTTTATCAAGTTTAATATAAAGATTAAAAATTTATTCAGCTTTCAATATGACTGGTCTATAGAATAAGAGTATGTTTATATGGTATTTGCAATTGCATTGTTAATTTTTATTTTATGAACCAAAATAGGTATTTTCCAGTTGTTTAAATATTTTCATTAGTGTCACTCGTTTGGCTGATAAAAATTTTTATCATAACTATTCTCATTGTGTTAAAACATTTTCCACGCCGATAAATATCTTCAGTGTACATCATTATTTCAACGGAGTCGATTATATACAATACTTAAAAAAAAATGAATTCTAGTCTTTTGTTAAAGATTTTAATTAAAATTTCGATTGTTACAACTGTAATCTTAGCAGAACTAAGTGAACCAATGGAGACTTCGAAAAAAATATTAGATAAAAATCAAAATGTCACAGGAGAATTTTCAGAAGAAAGAAATGAAGAGATTCTATCAAATATTCAGAAAAGTGAGAAGAAAAAATTATTAATAAATACAAATTTTTAATAAATTCTAATTCTTTTTTAGATTATCCAAATGTCTACTACAGCAGTGACATCATTCTAGAGAGTTTTACCGAATTATCATCTCAACATTACATATCTGATGAAGATCCAGGATATGTTTGGCGAATAATCGTACCAGAAGATAATCATCAAATTTTATTACAATTTCAGTATGTTATAGCTTCTAATGATAGTCACAAAAACTGTGAAGAAAATTATATTGAAGTAAGAAATGGTTTATCATCTAAAGCACCACTTATTCAACGTATTTGTAAAGATTTTCCTTTGAATGTTTATTCAAATGGACGTGAACTCTACATAAAACTTGTAAACCATGGAGTTAACAATAGACATCAATTTGCTGCTTACATTAGTAACGGTATGTAATACAAATTTTAAATAGAAATCTCAATAAATTAATTTTATATTTTACAAAAACACTTATAAAAAAAAAGGTACTTCATGTTAATAAACGTTTTTTAAAAATTGTCTCCAGTTCTTGATCGATGTCATCACTCTGTTCATAACTGTGAACATTATTGTATTAATACCTTCCAAGGATACACATGTACATGTGATGAAGGATTCAAATTAGATAGTGATGGAAAAAGTTGTATAAGTAAATATTGACATCTGAAAACTTTTTAGTCGAATTTAGCTTACTTTGATTTAAAATACAAAACAATTTAATTTTTAATAAAGAAAAAATAATTGACTTTTTTTGTAAACAGTGAATTATAAAGAATATGGAACTATTGATGACCAAATGTGCATAAATACTCATGGTACCCAAAATTACAAGTGTTCATGGAAAATATTAGCACCTCACAATTATCGTATTATTTTAAACTTTACGTCCTTTGATTTGGATGGAGAACACAACAATTTTTATAATTGTTCAACAAATAATCATATAAAAATAATAGAAGAAATTGATAATAATACAATTGAAATTGAAGGTCCTTACTGTGGAAGTGAATTACCTTCAATAAGACTTTCTAAACACAATAAAATGGGTATTGAATTTAACACTAATGAAAAGTATGTACCATAAAGTACTAGTTATTTAAACTATAACATTATCCATTATAGTATTAATTAAATTGAAAAACTTTCATAATTTACAGCGCGTTGGTCTCAGAATTTGCTGTTGATTATTACATCGTGAAAGATGAATGCGCATTTAATAATGGAGGCTGTCCACATGAATGTCAAAAGACAATTGATTCATTTAAATGTTTTACGTGCATTGATCCTGATACTTTAAACAATTACGAAGAATAATAAAACCATCATGACCATCAAATATGGAATTAAATATAGCGAACTTAAATTGTTTATTTATAATAATTTGAAAATATATTTCATGATCTGATTTCTAAGAACTTATAAATAGTTAAGAAATGAAAAAATTGTATATAGTGTAAAAAATACTTCAGTAATATTACCTGTTTTACATAAAAAGGTTCAAAGCCTCTCCCATGTAAGTTATATAAAATCAGTTCTCCTAAAACTATCCGCTTAATTGGAACATCTGTGCAGTGCATACCCCAAGATTTATTTGGTAATAGAGATATTACTTCATCAGAGCAACGAAGATGATCAAATAATTTAGCAACATGTCCGTCCATCACTTCTTTGTTAAATATGTTGCAGTTATAGATATCTGGTATAGAATGGCCATTCTCTGAGGAATGTAAATTGTTACAATCCTGCAATGATAAACCCTGTATTACAATTGACGTAAAAGTAAATAGAATAGATTAAAACAATTCACGCCATTTTTTAATACTGTTTTAATCTGGATTATTATACTAGTAATAAATTCTAAGATAAATTTAGTTTAGTTATAAAGTAAATATTCATTATATATATCAATATTTACTATTACTGGTTCTATATCTGTCAAGGGTTCAGCTTTTTGCAATGACAATGGAATGTTTAGTTCACTGCATGTTAAAACAGCTGTTTCATTAGATTCGATAGATTCTCCTTCATTTTGCGACAAGGGTGGACTAAAACATTCATTAATATTAATAATTTTATCTTTAATGATTTTATAAACATTATAAAAAATTATTTACCTCGGTGAATGACTTGATGTAACTATTGTTCTCCTTGTTTTACGCTTAACCTTACTTGAGTGTGACGGTTTTCGTCTTTTTAAATCCTTTGGCATTTTGCAATTATTTTTATAAAATTATAACAATGTACTATAAGTTAAACTGTAATTAACAACAAAGAGTGTGCACTTAATCACCACTGATTATTCATAAAAAGTCAATAGATCTTGTTTTTACGGATGTTAAACACAAAACTGATTCTATTTCTAATTTATCAGAAGTGGCGCCACATTGTGACCATTTTCAACATGTGTGCACGAGAACATGTCGAAAATAGCGAGAACAACATGACCACTTGCAACAAATTCCCATTATGTTTCGATTTGAATAAAATGGCTGGTTGATAAGACAGAAAACATGAACATTTTTTATTTGTTGATAAAGTAAGTAACACAATGTGTAGATAAAGTAAAATCCTTTTATAAAACTCTCTTTTTCTTACATTTTGGAACAAAAAAAAATTCAATCAAACCTAATCACATTTTTTATAGTTGGATAAATTGTTAAATGATTGACTATTATCAATTTAAAGTGAATAAAACTACATACAAAAATTTCCTTTAAGCCAATATATATAATAGATGTATCTAAAATTGAAAAAATAAACCTCCCTCTCTTACGATCTCCTACGAAGCCGTAGAACGTCTGGTGAATGTAATAAGGCTTTTCTTTACTTCACCATCGCCTAGGCACCACATGTAAAAAAGATAATATAAACATAAGAGCGAAGTACGAGTGTATATACGTTTCTATATGAGGATGAAGGAGAAGAAAAAAGGTAGGGGAAGCGAATGACCGAGAGCTAAACAGACTCAACTCCCCAGCAAAGCTTCCGATGATGTGGAATCTTTTGAGATTTGGAGTAGAAGAATTTTTATTTACTCTGATTGCCCGGTGATTAATTTTTTAAATATTCAGTGTTTAATATTTAATACTATTACGCACTTGTTATTAAAGGAAAGAGTACAATATTTATCAATAAACAGACAATAATAAAACTTTATTTTGGAAAATTTGAAATATAACAATGGTCCAAACTTCTCTGACGTGTCTATTTGTGATTATTTGTGTGGTCCAGGCTGTTCCAAAGCCGGAAAACGAAGGAAGTGATCGAGTTATAAATAGGGTAATTGAAATTATCGTCTACAATTGATTATTAATTAACCTTACTTTATTTTATAAGATATCAATGTGGTTTTTTTTTTAGGAATTAAGTGATGAAGAGCACTTTGTTAAATCTCACCATAACCCTGAATATGATCATGAGGCATTTTTAGGAGAAGAAGCCAAGACTTTTAAACATCTTACGCCAGAAGAGAGCTCTAGAAGGTTAGGACTCATAGTAGACAAAATAGATAAAGATAACGATGGTTTTGTCACTCAAGAAGAATTAAAAGATTGGATAAAGTACACTCAACAAAGATATATCAGAGATGATGTTGAACGTCAATGGAAATCATATAATCCCGATGAATCAAGTAATAAACTAACATGGGAATCATACAAAAAAATGGTTTATGGCTTCATGGATGAAAAAGACTACGATCCGCAAGTTCACGATGAGAATTATTCTTATTCTGTGATGTTAAAAAGAGATCGTAGAAGATGGTCAGTGGCTGATCAAGATGGTGATGATGCTTTGTCAAAAGAAGAGTTCACTGGGTTCCTTCATCCTGAAGATACTGAACATATGAAAGATGTAGTTGTCTTGGAAACGTTGGAAGATATTGATAAAGATGGAGATGGAAAAGTGTCCCTTTCAGAATACATTGGTAATTGATTTTATTATACTGCGGCAATTAATTTAGTTATAATTGCAGTGAGTAAATTAATTGGTATCAATTAAAAAATATTGAGTCAATTTTTTTTCTAAAATTAATTCATCGAGTCCTTACTATCAATCAAACTTAATAAAAAAAATTAAGTCATTTTTATTGTTTATTGATATTGGATTAATGAAGAATTTTTTGTTTATGACAGATGATATGTATCGACCTGAAGAAGAGGAAGGAGAAGAACCTGAATGGGTAAAAAATGAACGAGAACAATTTTCCAACTACAGAGATAAAGATGGTAATGGTTTTATGGATAATGAAGAAATCAAAAACTGGATTATACCTGAAGATTTTGATCATGCTGAAGCCGAAGCTAAACATTTGATTTACGAGGCTGATAAGGATTTAGATAAAAAGTTAACAAAAGAAGAAATTCTTGATAAATATGATGTATTTGTCGGCTCACAAGCGACAGATTTTGGTGAGGCTTTGTCTAGACATGACGAGTTTTAAATTAAAAGTTCCATATCGATCAAAAAATTTTCTAAAGCTTAAAAAGTATATCTAGCTTACGTATTATTTTTTAATCACAGTTTTATTAAGTTCAAGTTAGTATTTTAGACAATAATACTTTTTATAATTATCAAGAAATTGATATTTTGACAAAACTACCTACTTAAATAAATTTTACTATCAAGTTAGTTTAAGAATTAAATTCTTAAAAATGAAAAAATATAATAAATAATTGTATTGATTTTAATTAAAGCGATTCAAGTTATGAAACAATTAAATTGTAATTGTGAAAGAGAATTTCATGAATGTTTTGTAATGATCTAAATTATTTTTTTTATTTTAATACTCTTCTTACTAATGAATTTAAAGAAGACTAATAAATATATTCAATTGATACCAAATTAGTTATGAAGTTGTAAGTTTTTTTTCATCCTTCATCATGATCAAGATTAAAAATTGATAGTCATTGATAAGATAATTCAAATAATGACAATGAAGAATATCCATATAAAAGAAGATAAGAGTTGCGAGTTATTGGTCAAGTTGATTGTTCAAACATGAATCGGTGTATATTTATTTTTGGGAGTATCTGCTGTTTCACACTTATTGGAGGTATTTAAAAACAAATATTTTGATAATTACTATATATTGTTTTATATAATTTGTATTCATATTTAAAATATTAATTTTGTATCTTTTAAAATTAATAGGACAAATTAATAAACCTGATTCAAGAGCGTATTGTTTTAATTTTACTTGGCTGGGTCCTAGCTACAGTAATAGTTCATCAGTGAATTTTGCTTGTCCTGAATCAGAAAAAATTCCATGCATACAACCTTTTGTTGTTACAAGTAAATTTCTGAATATTTCTAATAAAGATTAAATCAATATATCTTTTCTTATGTATGTTTGATTTCTTCAGCTAATTCGCAAGTTCCAAATACAACTTCGATGTGGGAGAAAAGAGATGAATATAATATTTCAATAATTTGCCCTTTAGTATCTGGAACTTGTATAAAATATAGTTATATCTATGATAATACAGGTAATTAATTAATTTGAATGTTAAATACTGTTTTCACTTAAACATAATTCTTTGATTTATTTGGTAAATTAAAACTAATAATGTTTTTGAAAATCAATTGTTTTAGTATTGAATACGACATATTTTTGTGGAAAAATGACAGAAGATCAAACTAATCCTGTAACTACTGGTTGTTATACGCACACGGTAAATATTTTTCATTTTTTAATTGAAAATATTTATAAAAAAGATATGATATATGTCTATAAATGTTTTTAGGTGAATGGTTATACTATTGAAGCTTGTGCCTGTAAATCATTCGGAGATGGTCCACCTTGTAACTCATCTCCATCGACCTATTTACCATCACCGTTTATATTTCTCATTATGATTTTCACCATTTATCAAGCATTGTAGACCTTTTCTTAGGAAATTAAATTTTTTATAAAAAATTATGAAAATTCTATTCAGTTTATAATTCAACTTTGCTATTAGTTATTGAATAGTATATATTTATTGAATGTTCATTTTTACTCTATTTTATTAAATAAAATATTTAATTTATTGTTTCATAATACAATGATTGAATTCTTTGATAAATAACTTAATCAATTTTTTGCTGTTTCCGCTGATGAAATTGGCTATATCTTCTCTGTAACTCTTTTTCCATTGCTTCAAGTTGTTCACGAGTCTGTTCTTTAGTCATTTGCTCCATTAGCTCATGATTATAAGTCGAATGTAACATTAAAGCTAAAACTCCAGCACGAGTGGCCATACTAGATCTGATTTGTCTCTCTTGCTCAACCAATTCATCAATTTTCAACCATTGTCTAACTCTTTCCATGTCAATTTCTGCTCTTCTTAATTTTTCCCAGACGTAGTGTTTAACACAGCTCTTTTTAGGAGCACGACAAAATTCACCAGTCATATCAAACACATTGGTAACTAGAGGACAACCGCACACTTCAGTATCACTTATTTTAGGATCTTTGCAATGTTCTGGGCATAAAACACGAAGACGTTTGCAGTACGTGCGGTTCACTGGATTGTAAAAATCACAAAACATGACTTGACCTTCAATACGAGTCTTGAAAATAGAACCAAAAGATGCTTGAGATTCATACTAAAAAGAAAAAAATTTAATTTTTAATAGTATCAAGATTGATTACAAGTTAATTCATAAATTGTGTTAAAAATTTTTGTACCTTATTAAAACATTTTTCCATATGTTTAATAGCAGTTCTAGAATGTATTTCGTGTCCACATGTAATACAATACATACTCATTTCTGTATCATCATTTTCATCAACCTCTGAGTTGGGATCAATCGAAGCATTTTTTGCTCTCTCAATAATCCTATCTAATTCTAAATGTCTTTTATCTAATTCTTGTAATATTCTTCTGACATCGTTTTGTTGTTTTCTAACACTCTCTAGAGCTCTTCTGTTATTTTGTTCAGCAACACAAGTTGTCAGTGACCACTCTTGAATTCTCTGAGGTAAAACTTGATAAATTCTATTTGTTGCTAATTTTAACCCACATTCATCTGAACAATATTTACTGCCTAATCTTGATTGTTTTATACAAGCGGGTCCATAACACTGTCTAGGAGGCTCTAAATGATCAATTCGTTCATTACTAGAGTCTCTTTTACGCTTTTTGCTTGGTTTATCAAATCTATTGAAGTTTTTAGATGATTTTAAAGGATTTATTCCAACTGTTCGACATGTCCGTTGAATGCAACGTAATTTTAATCTTGCAGATGGCCCGAATTTTTTCAAATGCCTGCAAGGGTCACATTTACCACAATTTTCAGTTCTTAAGCATCCATTACATTCACCACACCGTTTTGATGATTTTTTTATCGGATCCCAAGATTCATCATTTTCATAACGATGAACACGCTCCTTTTCTTTATACTTTTTATATTTTCGTTCTTCTTGATCAGTTTTCCGAGGTTTGTATCGAGTTATTAATGATGAATCTTCTTCTCTACAACGCTGAGAACAAGTAATACAAATTACTTTACTGTGAATTATTGATTTAATTAAGATAATGATAAATATCCTTACCACACAAAAAAATTGTTTAATGTATCTAGCTTCTTTTTCTGTAATATTTATACAATCTCCATGATACCATTCTTCACAAGCATCACAGCCACTAGAAATGATATTAGAAAAATATATTATAGGTTAGAAACATTATAATTTTGCCAAGGTATATAAGAAGTGTTTTTTTATTATTTACATCATGAATCGTGAACTGTCAGAACTTCGACAAATACAATAAGCTTGACCATCTTGTTTCAAAAGTGTTGCTATTTTACTTTTTCTCTCTGGTAACATAAACTGTTTGGCAATTTCTTCTTTCTGTATTCAAACATTATAATTAACTCATTATCGAATTATTTTTTGTACAATAAATAATGAAAAGAATACTTACTGATAATCCATGTCTTTTGGTAGACATTTTTTGTGATTATTTATTATAAATTAATTATGTTTATTAATATTGAAGTAAACTTCTCTGAATTTGATATCATAGCATACTAGAAGTGTCTGCCATGATTTTTACCAGCGCTGTGTCACTCCGCGTTGCTTTTCTGAGTATACAGTTTTCATATGACATGGATCGAATGAATGTAAATAACCTCGAATATCTGAACGTATCGAAATATGTGTAAACACACTATCATCTAAAATTACTGATATTAATAAATAAAAAACTCAAAAAAACCAAAATGAAATTAAACAATTATTTATTACTTCGCATTCCTGTTGAATAATTTTGAATTTACAGTAAATGATATTTTTATGACTAATTTGTTTCATCTTTACCAATAATATAATACAGCATCGATTAGAAAATAATAATCATGATTAAAAATTAATATTTTTGATTAAAAATCAATATATGAAGCAATTAAAAAATAACTCAACTTAAGCATACATAAATAATATTTGTAAATTTACAGTCATCTTTAATGTCAAAAATTGTAAAAAAATATGGACAGAAAAATTAAGAGATTATCTACAATATTCATACCGTTCAATTGCATACTTTCTCTTAAATTGATTTTTTCTTTTTTTTTTCTTTTTACTGTTAAATACTTGATTTTCATAAAAAATTTGATCCAATTCCATTGTAGACAAATGTATTGACGACTCACTGTAACTTCTTATGCGTTTTTTTCCATTAATTGTATGTAAATTTTTTTGATTCTCTAAACCTATATGTAAATTATTTAAACTAGTTGTCTTAACTAAGCTATTATTGTTTTTCATAAATAAATTTGGCTTTGAATCAATCAATGATTGAATTCGATTTAATTCAATACTAACGTGACATTTAATATTTTTAAATGATTTAGAAATACTTTTTTTATTACTTCTACGGGACATGTTCTGATTGACGGCATTCGAATGATTAGAATTGAAAAACTGCTTTTGATTCATAGATAACTCCCGAAAACTATCTCTACTTGTTCCTGGGAAGTCTCCATTTGCAACAAAAAGTCTACTAATGGATTTTCCCGATTTCGGAGAATCAAAATTATTGCTTTGTTTTTCAAACTTCTCAGGTACAAGATTCTCTTTGGCTACGTCTTCATTATTGTTATTACTGTTATTGTTATATTTATAACATTCACTCAACTTATTTTTATCATTTCTACGTAATCGTAAAGAATGAGAAGAATCCAACGAATACGAAAAATGATTTTTATTCACATCTTTTAAGTTAGTTATTCGGTAAGGCTTTTTCAATTCTATATTATCACTATGTAAATTTATATTAGATGAACTGTAGTTCGGGAAATCTTCAATTTTATTATAATACGTCGCTCTCGATCTCCGGACCGGCGAAGATCTTGTCAAATCATGATCATCGCAAAGAGTGGAACGTTGGGTATTTACAGAATCCATTTGTTGAGCAGAATCAAGCATGATTTTGAATTTGAAGTCATTACATACAGTTATCTGAAAATGATAATAAGATTAGAATAATTATTTATCAAATAGAATAAATAATCTAAATCTTATTGGTTTCAAACATACTTCAAGATTGTCGCCCTCACAAACACGAAATTTTAAATTCTTTAAAAGTACACTTTCTTTCATTAGTCTAAGTCTATTACTTCTGGCATTGTTGTGGCTGAAAACAAAAAATAATTGTACAGATAAAAATTTGAATATGCTCAGTACAAAAATCAGAAATCGGTTATCATTAGTAAATAACTTACCACTCGTAACCCTTTGAATTACACCTGGACGTCCATTCCTTGCATCTACCACCATTACGACTTCGTCGTCCTCCACATTCTTCGAGTGACAGCCCAGGGTTAGATTCTGATAATTCTGTGTCAGTGTTGCTGCATTCTGTTGAGACTGAGTCTGGTTCAGAGTCTGCATCGGTGGATACATTAATGATGAGTTTGTCTGTTGTAGGATTGATGCCTGCATCCTCGTCGGACTGTTAGAATCGCAAGAAATACACTGGAGAGAATGCATTAGCTACAAAGTATTGACTCCAGATCATCGCGCCCACAAACCCATCGATTTGACAATTTAAATAAAATCGAAGAAAAATCCCTTCATATTTTTAAAATTTTCTTCGATGTTTATGGATCAATTTAGAAAACCCTTCAAACAAATATAAATTCAAAATAATGATATCAAAATACTTACATTGGATGATTTAGGGTCCTTAGAACGCGCAAACCTCGAAACCTGAGTATTAAAACCATTATAATTGGTGTTAAAAGTCCCATTTATAGGAATATGAGTCGGATACAAGTTAATATTATTCATATGGTCCATCGTCGAATGACTAGTCTGTGAAAAGTTTCTCGTTGGATGTGCCACAAATCCATTGGTTGAAACGAAATTTTCATCCATTCTTGGTTTTTTTGGACACAGTTCTGGGATGTCAAGGTAGTCGTTAACTCTACTCACAATCCTAGAAACTATAGAAGGCGAATCAGCTCGTCTTCTATCTTGATAATCACGTTGAGGTACAATGGTTAAATTATTTTGAAGCTGATTTCCTCTACGAAATGAAGTATCGGGAACATTAGCAAATACTTCCGGTGGTAAAGAGGTAACTTCAGTGATCTTGATGTTCATCACAGGGGTTGATTGCACTGAATTATTCTTTGTAGTTTCCGATGGCGGAGGAGGATGATTCAAATCATTGCTGTCATCATCATCTTCAAGAGTGATAACACATAAATCATCAGTGCTACTTTTCGGTATCTCTTGATTCGATGTCTCTTGATTTGGTGTTTGGTGGTTTGGTGTTTCTTGATTAACCGCAGTCTTTTTTCTCTCAAATATTTCATCTGGAAACTGATTCGCTTGTTGTTCATCAAGAATGTCACTTAGCACCTCCATAGTAGTTGTATGGCCACTTGTTTCTGTTTCTACTTTTTGATGAAGTTGCTTAAGTTTGGCAGATCGTGGTCCGGGTTTTAGCTTCATTAACGGTATATTTAAAGTTTGAACAATATTTTGATAAGGTGACTCCCGACCAGCAGAAATATCTGAATCTGAATCATCGTCAGAATTAAACTGAGATGAATTGTCAGCCCCATCTTGACTTCTAAATTGATCATTACTACTATTAAGATTGCTTTTTTGGAGAATCGATGAACATTCATCACACTCCCATGACGGATTTAACCACTTGAGTTTTCCACAGCCCACATGGATACCTTGAGATCCACAAGTTTGACAAAGAATTATTTCCCATTTTGCATTAGGATTTGTATGTGTTCTTCCCTGAGGACAGATACATTTTGGAGCATCACATCGATTGTGTCGATATAATAGCTCTTGGAATGCATTAGGTACCAATTCCCAGGACGCGTCTTGAGATGGAACAAAAATTCCACATTCTTGCATAGATTTTAAAAATTCTTTTTTGTTATTACATAAGGGACATTTAAAAAAATATCCTGCGCTTAAAGCTAATTGTTGGACGCAATCTCTATGAAACCAGGCATTCTTTTTACAACAAGGAGCCCAGAGTGTTGAGTGAATATCATCCCGTTTAACTGGTTCATAGCAAATGTAACAAACTAAATGATCAGGTGCTTGACTTCGCACTCGAAGATCAATGTTTTGTTTTGGTCGATGAGTAGCACAAAATGATTTGAATTGACCAAAAAATTGATGAAGAGTGTTAGCTTTAATTCCACATGGATAATGGAATACCTTTTTACACTTTCTATTTACACATCCCAAAGTTGCTCCTTTTTTCTTGCAAAATGAACAACTTAATCGACGTCCACGATTGAGTTCTTTATGAATATCTTCTGGGAGAAACCCCAATATTCCATCTTCATCACGACCTCTTTGTTGCATATTTGATGATAAAAGCTAGAAAATGTAACATAGAATTGTATTATTTATTTGATGTTTTTTTTTAATTTCAGAGGTTATACTGAAAAAAAAATGTTAAATTAATAGAATAATGAAAGGAGTATTTAGTATTTCAGAGTTAAAACGAAAGAAGTATAAAAGATTATAATAGCAAAAATCAAATCACAAAACTTACCAAACAATAATAATGAGTAACAATGTTTTCATATTCGTAAATTTTTCCATATTTCAGTTCGTCATCATCCGAAATATTGCAAAACACACAGGTTTTTTTATTAGTAAATTCTTGATCTTTCACACTTTTAGGCGACATTATTATATTTATTATCAACAACCAGATCAATAAAAGTACATATCGCAGTCATAACATGGCCTTTTAGATTAAAAAAATTGTCATTCATTTCTCAGTTTTCTAGAATAACAAATTTCAAAGATTAATGTAGGAGTTTTTAATTTATAATAAACATAAACAATAAGGTAATCAAATAACGCTACTCACATATACTCCGGCATTTTGAAGACCTCTACAACATTAGCCTTTGTTTTCATTTTTTTATTCAAAAACTCAAGTATAATCCTTCTGCTAATAGCTTGTATAGTATTCGTTATTCTTATGTTAAAAAATTCTAATGTTCTAAATAATTGCGGTAATGTTATCACTTTTAAAACTTACAGAAATTGTTAGGAGTGAATTTTACGTTTGCACCGGTGCCATTTGCAATCTAAGACTATACATAACAACAGTATTAATGCGCGGCATTTAACTTCACACAAGATATGTATATAACAGGCGGTTTCTACACATAAAACTGTGACGAATTAACGAAAGGAACGCCCTCTCAATTATACCGGTTTTTTGTACTTGATAAAAAACATTCAATAACAAATACTTCTTTTATAAATCTATAAACAGGATAACTAAACTTCATTGACAATTTGCATGCAATTATTTTTTTAATGAATGAGGTTACACATACGAATAAAATGAAAAGACGGATACATCATGCGAAAGATGGCGCTGTTGTCAATTTACCCGGGAATTTTGAATCCAAATTATGTTATTTGATAATCTATATTTGACATGTTACAGTCATTTATGAATGTATTTGGTTCAATATCTTAATTTATTAAATGATCAATATAATCATAGACTTTTTACATTTATAAAAAAATAGATTATGATTTGAGTAATCGTAAACTTAGAAATTCTTGATTCAGATGAGCTTCGTACAGTGATAAATGAGTTTTATGAAAAAACATTAATTAAATGATTTATATGTTAATAGTAGACTTAATGAAATTATATTCTAAAAAAGTCATTTAATATTTCAACACAATGTTTTTTGTTTTAATTTTTGTCTTATTCATCAGTAAAATTATTGTGATAATTTCTATTGCGCAAGCGTAATTTGAAAAGCTTTCTAAGCTTTTTCAGTACATACACGAGCTTGCAGTTCATTGGACACCTAGAATAGTTTTTTATCAATTAATTTTATATTTACATTTCTGATAGTTAGATAGATTTCTGATAAAAATATTCATTGAAAACAATAAGTCTGAAGTAAAATTGCAATAATGGCAACATATTTAGAGCCTTGTGATAGTGGGTCACCGTCAATGTCTAAAACTGAAGATAATTTATCCAACAGTGAAGGCCCATTGTTGAAAAAAAGTATTGAAAAAAAGAATGTTAATTCTAGGTAAATTAAGGAGTTCTTACAATAATTCTGGAGTTAAATCATTTGTCGAAAATCAAATAATCCTTTTCTTGAGCTTTCTAAAGAAATTGGCAGAATATTCAAATCTAAAGTATTGATTATATGCTTAAAATATTGTCCTAAATTATTCATTCAATAAAACTATTAATACATTTTTCCAGCATTGAAATCATCTCTGTATTAAAACCATCAAGATCTCCATCTCGATCAACCAATGATCAATCTACCATCTCCTTTGATTATGATAAGAAAAGATATTGTTTTTGGGCATTGACAATCATTCTAGCAGCGTTTGGTCTCTCAAATCTTCTCCTTAGCATCACTATTATCAGCGTTCTGCGTTTATCACGAGGAATGGAATCTCTGGAAATAATTCCTGACGACAGTCTCATTAAATTTTATGGATCTACGGATTTAGATCATGTAATTCTGCCAATTTATATTTTATTTAACACTTTTCTGTGAAACATAATTTATTAATAGAATATCTGAAACAGTTGTTATGAATATATCAATTAATTATGTTTATAATTTTTTTTAAATATCTAGATATGTGTAGAAAACGGAATTTGTCAAGGCTATGGGGATGAGCCTGCTGAATGGACTGGTGATGACTCAGGAATTCATTTAACTGTTAAAAATCGTCGTCATGATCATCTACATTCTAATTTTCTACTTTTTCCAAATGGAACAAGCGTTTCCTCCGTTGAGTCTTTTGATGTTAAAGACCCAAAATCTGGTGATATAATTTTTTCTACAAACTTCCCAAATTTCGGGCTTCCCAGTGGCGTTGGTCATATAAATATTCAACAAGCCATTACACATCGAATTGTATCTCCAATGAATAGATCTTTAAACATAGAATCTAGAAAACAAGTCGATCTCCGTGGAGCAGAAAGCTTGAAAATGGATAGTAAAGAAATTGTTTGGGTGGCTAATAATGATATTAGAGTGAAAAGCAATCAATCTATTATTCTCCAAGGCAAAGGAATTTTTCTGGATATGAAAAAAATTCCCATCGTTCCTGGAATATTTCCAGGAGTTAGTGGAAAAAGTAATCAAAATCTCCAATTCAAAATCTGTGTTTGTATGCCTGAAGGAAAATTATTCCGCATTCAAGTTCCCTCTGGTAAAATTCGGGTGAACTGTGCTGAACTTAGTACTTATTCTCAAAACCCATGTGCATAGTAAATGTAATAATAGATTAAAACTATAAATAAAAAAAATTAAAATATATCTTTGTGTTGTCTCAAACGTAAAATAATTAATCAGGTTAATTTTTTACTCATAAATGATTTTCAATGAATTAAGTTTATAAATATTGTAGTTTTACAAAATTTTATTTATCTATTTATATCAATAATATATCAATTAAACATGATTATTAATGTTGAATATTCAAAATGAGATGTTCTTTATTACTAAAAATTATGACTTAGAGTAAAGAACGTTGAAAAATCGATTAAATAAAAAATAATTATCAAAATACTTAAGTAGTATCCGTTATCATTTCTTCATTATTCTCGTCCATGTCTTCTTGTGCTTCTTGGTCTGTAGGTGGCTCGTAGGCTTTATCTAATGGGCTAGCGACCACTCCACCTGCCCAAACGCTCATTTCAGTAGCTAATTTATTCGCTCCTTCTAACAAAGGTCTATATCCACCATGAGCCAATACTCTGAGAAGTGTTTGAGCAGTTAAACATACTAAATCTTGTTGTTCTAGAGTAAGAGCAGTATGAACTCGTATGTTTCCGCTCTCGCATGGATCAGAAATACCTATAAAAATTTAGGGTAGTTAAAAGTAGATGAATTGTTAACAATTTAATAACGAATTTATATAGTTAATTTATTACCTGCTGAGCCAGGTAAAAAAAGTCCGGAAGATAAAAGTTGAAGAACTCGTCTATAAGCTTGATTTATTGGCAGTGCTTGTCTTCCAGGGTTATTCATTATAGCATTGTGAGCTAAAAGATCTAACATCCAGGGCGTTAAGGGCTCGAAACCCTCAAATCTGCTTCTCAAGTCTCGAAGTAAACGAATCAATATTTTTATACTAGAGTGATGAGCATTTTCCTCGAACCAACGAGAATGTCGAATTGCTGTCAAATGTCCTTGACATATTTTAGCATCTAAATGTTGATCTGGTTCTAATTTACGTAGATTTTGATGAAGAGTTGTAATTAAAATGCGAACAGTTGCTTCATTATTAGAAATCTCAAATCCACGTTCAGTCTGTGTTAATTTAAAAACATCTTTTGAATTAACAGCTTTCAAATCTGCGTGAACTTTATTTCCAAGAGCTTCTACTGCAGTTTTAGTTGGTAAAGTTTTCAAAATCACTACAATATCCGCTACGTTGTGACCTTTTATCATTGTTCCTTTTTTAAAACTGCCTACTTTACGAACTTCTTCGAGTTGCTATAGGAATAAACATTCATAATTAACTTTATGAGTTTTGGAGTCAAAATAAAAAAAAATTATGCTTTTTCATCATATGAGAGTAGAATACTTACACAAGCTTCAAAAGTTCCTGGAGCTACGATTAAATTGTCTAAAACACTTTGAAGTTTCACTACTAAGTCAGAGATAGCAGTTTGCTCTTTTGGAGTAGGGCACATGTCAGAATTTTTCTTCAATAATGCCATAGTGAAGTCAGATTCATCAGCTGCCGGCTTGACAGGCGGAAACGCAACTTCACAAAGTGTATAATCAAATGGATGTCGAGGTAAAAAAGGTTTCCTCAAGTATCCCATCCCACGACCCATTCCTCTACCTCTTATCATTCCTCCTCGACCTCCTCGAACCATTTTTCTGTGACTTATATCCTTCAATACCAAAATATTTTTCCATTACTTATTCAATCAATAATCAAAATCAAAACCTTTTCCATCTTTTGTATTTGAAACATTATTGAAGTTTCATTAACAACCAAGTATTTTTTTTTTTTTTAATTTTTTAGAACGAAAAATATAATACTAATGAATTAATTAAGTACTTACTTGTAATATTTAAATATATTCTGTTGGAATATAATTCAAGAAAAGTTTTAACAACAATAATAACACTTTGTTAGCTTGAAGAATACAAATGTGAAGCTAGTCACAAACGAAACGGCCACTGCAGCCAACTTATCAACCTCATTCTTTCCCTCGATTGGTATTTTGTGTTCTACAGCCGCTCTTTTGGAGCTAACTTCAGCTTTTGTTGATGAAAAGCAATTGTCATGGCCTCTGAAAGATACAGTTTTTCTTTAACAACTTTTAGGTAATTATTACTATTTTTCAATTAAAAAATCAGATTGAAATATTTTTTCGGAGTTATAAGGAATGATTGAAATTCAATACTTAATAAATCAAGCAAATTATAAGACTACATCATGCTTCTACTAACCTCAACTCTACATCCATTAGCTAATATCATTTATTTCTTTGAAAGTATTTTCAAACATGTAATAAAAATTGAATATAAGAATATTTAAATAAATACAATTTATATTATTATAATTTAAAAGTTTAAATAGTTCAAATCACTGACTAGAATACCTAAATTTGTTGGTCATTCTATTAACTATTGACTTGAAGTTTAAGTTACCACTCTTTTTCTGAGCTTTTTATTCAAATAAATTTATAGAAAATTATTTATGATTATAATTGACAACATGTTATAATAAATTTCTTTATTTTAGTCCATCGGGGAAACTGGTTCAGATTGAATATGCATTAGCTGCAGTTGCTGCCGGTGCTCCAAGCGTTGGAATAAAAGCATGTAATGGAGTTGTTTTAGCAACAGAAAACAAACACAAATCTATTCTTTACGATGAACATAGTGTTAATAAAGTAGAAATGATTACAAAGCACATTGGTATGGTGTACAGTGGAATGGGACCAGATTACCGAGTTCTAGTTAAGCAAGCACGAAAAATGGCGCAGCAATATCTATTAGTCTATAATGAACGTATTCCTACTGCTCAGTTAGTTCAAAGAGTAGCAATGCTCATGCAAGAGTATACTCAATCAGGGTAAACAAAAATAAGTCTCTTGTAAAATTATTTAGTTAATGAAAAGTTGCATTTATTTATTCTTCATTTATTTCAGTGGTGTAAGACCTTTTGGAGTATCTCTACTAATTTGTGGATGGGATAATGATAAGCCTTCTCTTTTCCAATGTGATCCCTCAGGAGCTTATTTTGCTTGGAGAGCAACTGCAATGGGGAAAAATTTCATTAATGGAAAAACATTTTTAGAAAAAAGATACAGTGAAGACTTAGAGTTAGATGATGCTGTTCATACTGCTATTTTGACTTTGAAAGAAGGTTTCGAAGGTCAGATGACTGCTGATAATATTGAAGTGGGCATTTGTGATGCCAACGGATTCAGAAGACTTGATCCATCACATGTTAAAGATTATTTGGCTAATATTCCATAAATAAGGTGTATTTAATATTTTATATTCTGGTCTAGCCAGTTATTTTCATTTATCAAGAAGTGTCGAGAGATATTAATAAATAAATTTCTTCATGACATGCTTGAAATTTTATTTTTTTAATTTGAGTTATTATTAAATATTATAACATTTTTCAGTTTAATTGATTCAGTTTTTTTAAATTTATTTTTTAAAATAAAGAATAATTCAAAATAATTACTAGAAACTAAATGAAATTATTGAACTTTTCAAATTTTCCACCTGCCGTTAAGTGTGCAGGAGTACGTACGCGCATGCGTCAAATGTTTCTTCTTCCCCCCAAATCTCGCGGCTTAAGATGGCGTCGATAGCAGTAAACCGGGTAAGGTGTAGAGATAGGTATCTCCGCGTTTTTATCGTATTTTTATGAATACTGAAGACTGCCTTTATATAAATAACGTATAATAATAATCTATTACGTTTAGACAACAAATGGAATTGTAAGTTTATTATAATAACTGAATATTAGAATTATTAAACGCGATTTATATGGAAAGCTTTTGGAGTAGCAAGAATGCTCCATAAATGACTCTGCATCGCAGTGGCTTATAAATACCTAGAATCAAGTGTTAGCTGTTATTGTTGATATTTTCTGTCAGAAAAATACTATTATAACAACTTTATCCATTAATTTTGGTTAAACTTTTTTTAAATACATAAAAATTGTGAGCTGAAAAAAGTGCCGCATACGTATCTGTGATTCAAAAGTCGAGTGTATCAAGATGGCGTTGACGGTGTTACAAAACGCGGGAAAATGAATGGTTAAATAATTGTTATTTAATTACACTGCGAATAAATTTACAAAATTATTAGCATAATTTTATTTTTAGAAATTAAGTCAATTTTGATCAATAGAAATAATAAACGTTTTTTCTAGTGGATCTGTTTCGTGTACGTGCAATTCAATTCGATCTGATAAACAAGGTCGTCGCGAGTGTTTACATTACGGTTTTTCTTTTCCAAAACAAGTTTCGTGTTGTGTGTTAAATTCGCATTATTACTCATATCGACTATTATTGTGTTTGAAGTTGAAGAACACAAGATTGGATTGATACAATTTTAATCTGAGAAAAGAAGGAAGGAGCAAATATCGGTAAGTCTTATATTATTAATTAAATAAAATTAATGTTTCCTTAACTACAAAAACGTAGGCCTATTTTAGAGGGATATGAATACTCGGAATAATATTACATGTCTTATTTTTTTATAATCAAATTTTGAACGGACTCAAACCTTTTTCTTGAATGAAATTTGCAAGCTTTATTTATTTAGATCACTAGAAAGAATATTTATAAACATAATGAGTATCAACATGAACATTAGGTAGGATATGAGTAGAGATAATTGACAGAAGAAAATTTGATGGAAAGATGTGAGTTTATAAACACTTACGGATGTGAAGGTAAACGTAAGTTAGCTAGATTATGAGTAAATTGCTGTTAGACGTGTCTCACGAGGAAATTTCATCGTTTTTGATTATCTCAGTGGAGTTTATTCGTAATGTTTACTTGATATTCCTCGAAATATAATAGATAGGGACAGAATGAAAATTAAATATATGCATTTCTACAACTTAAAGTATTTTGATGGTGAATTGAATTTTATTTTATTTTACATTCAAACGCTTTTAAATCGGGGAATAATTTTTTTTTATTCGAATTACTGTGGAAAACTTCATAATAGCATACTATTGATTTGAGAGAAGAATAAATATTTGCATAATGAACGAAAAGGTCATTAAGTTAATTTTAATAATATTTATAATTACTCCTTATTGATCGATAAAATTTATATGTTTATTGATTTTTATTTATATGAAAAAAAAATTTATATAAATAAATAGAGAATTAATATCAGATATTCAATATTTTTTTCATCAAGACATAAAATATTTATCCAGTGCAATATAATTTATAAGAAAAATTTTTTCATTAAATGATATGCTTATGCAGGATTTCTTTTTCATTGTGAAAAGAGAATTTTATTCGGAGTGAATTATTAATTTTATATGTATCATTTGTTTGCGATTTAAAATTGTACAATAGAATGATTTTTAATATAACACTGACTGAGAAGAGTCTAAACAGCAGTTTTCATTTAGTTGTAACATCTCTCTTAGAGTTGGTTGAAGAGAAACAGAAATGTAGAGTGTGATGAAGATGAAAGGGGATCGACGAAGTCGCAGACGAAGCTTTGCAAGCTGCACAGTTTGCAATTTTAATACCAGAATTACGAGAGGCCTCTGGCCTCTTATCCTTCTCTCTTGGTGATGCCTGCTTTCTCTTTCTCTTTTACCTTCACTATTCTATTCTATCCTCTCATCTGTTTGTCTCTACTTCATAGCAGTGGATTCACTGAATTTGCATCCTTCTTTCTCTGCGGTGAACGTTCCGATGTCGCTTATTAAAAATTCTGAAAAGCTATCGAGTCAATCCCCTTTCTCCTCCTCTTACATTCTTTGTAATCTATCTCTATGTTCTGTGCGCTTCGATTATCGTCGAACGGATGTTTTTCGTCTGCCAAAAAAAAAAAAAAATAAATAAAAAAAATAATCATAATAAAAACACCTATAGAAAATAAAAATTAATGCTTTCTTTTTCATTCAATCTTTTGTTAGCATTTATAATTGCATTCATAGCAGATTGTTATGAATTACAGTGCGTATAGTGATACATAAAATTCGTATTTATTTTTTTCTGCCTAAATGAAAAAACTATTGTTGTTTTTATTTTCCTTCTGTTTTGATTCATACAGTATAAGAGGATATTTTTAGTTATCAACAACTAAAAATAAAGAATTTTCTTGGTAACTTTGAGATTAAAATGATAAAAAATAATAGAGATACATGGGTTTTAAAATAAAAAAATTTTTAAAAAGCATTTGTAATATAGAAAATTTTGAAGTTAGAAATTTTAATATTTGCTATAAAGATATTTACGTAAGAATTCATTGGGAAAGTTTTAATATTTACATTTTCATTTGTAAATATATACAAATAAATATTGCTTACTTGCTATTGTATTTGCTGATCAATTGAAAAAAATTATTATTTTACATCGCTCTTTTAAGTCTGTTTGCTTCATAGGTAAACATCTCTATGAAATTTTCAACAACAGAAAGTTGATCGGTAGCTTAAGCTTCATGCTCAGTTGACTTTTTCTGAATATGCACATTCATATGAAAATTTTATAGAATGTAGCTTTGTGATTTTTAATGAGCTTCATTAATAAATTAGAAAAAATTTTGATAAATTACAAATCTATAGAATGCTTCAATTTTCACTCAGTAATTAGTAGTTTTATTCCATTTTGTAGGCAAAAGTTTGAGTTTTATGAAGACGTAGTTTTAAAAGTTGTTAATTTAATAAAAAATATTATTAAATTATTTATTTTAATCAATAAAGAGGTTTGTTGGCTTCTGTTTTAATTGAAACATTGTAACTTTCATTATTGATTATTGATTGGGAGAGTATTTGCCATTGGCTGCATGCAATACTTTTTAGTTAACAAAGTGTGTGATTTGAAAAACAAAATAAAAAATAAACGATGATTATTTTTAATTAGAAATTTGGATAGAAATATTTTTCTAACCTTTGGAATAGTATTGAATATTTTAAAAATTAGATAGTTTAATCAATAAATTATTCGATAAATTTTATTGAATGAATTATCTCTCATCTTAAAGTCTTAGTAAGTGTTTATCAAATTGCTTTAATAGATCTGTCTACGTTCTGAGACATTTTTCGAAGTGAAACATGTGAGAAATTTTTCCACGAAATAATGACATTCAATTTTCATCTCCTCGAAATTTATTATTTAAAGAAAGTCATTTTTTTGTGTCACTTCATTATTACATAGACTTGGAATAGTTCTAAAATACAACGTCAAATTCGCTAAATCACCAAGTTTCCGTCACGAAGAGTTAGAGAAATAGCGTAGCAAGTCTAAAAGACGAATGACGAAGTGGCGAAACGAGGAAGTCACCTCAAAGAGATTTAACACTGTCGTGTTCATTTCAGAGAAAATCCTTAATACCCTAACATCGACTAGAAGTGAATTAGAAATAAAAAAAAAGGATAGATATAAGTTGACAAAATTTTACTTGAAATAACGCTTTCATTAGACTCCCCGAGTGATTTTGTTTTTTTTATGGAAGTTACTATCAAGTTTCTTTGAAAATTGTTGGAATTTTTAACCCGCCTCTATTGAGTTCGTCTAATCATCTTGGGAGGAAGTAAATTGCACCGTCATTTTACTTAGTTTTACTGCTCTTAATACTTGCAAAAAATAAATGAGAGTAAAAAATTTTAATTCATTCAATTTCAACTGAAATTTTTCATTTCAATTTCTTTGTCACTAATTAATTTGATTAATATTTATTATCCTATCTAATTAACCAAATACGCTTAAATGATCACAAAATTATTTGAATTTATAATATAAAATATTCAAAAACTTATTTTCAAGCTATTTTTAAATTTTAATATTTACAAATAATCAGTATTTTAGCAGCCTTTTTATTTATTATTATTTATATACAAAGTTTATCATTATTGGATTTTTAAATTCCCCAGATTCATATCCATAAATTGGTCGCCTCATTACAAATATAATTTTTCCCTTAAAACTCATGGGAAATCGTTGTCTCGTTACCATCAGGATTTGCCGGAAAAAAAATCAACAAGTCTCTAGATAATAATTGAATACAACATATTTTTTTTTAGTTTGTACTAATATTATATAAAAATTTTAATCAATATATTTATTAATGTCACTTTTGTTGTACAGAAAAATTCGAACTTTTTTTCATGTATCTCAATGAAGTGTTGTAGAGCTTTTAAGTAATTATTCAAGTATTAAAAAAAAAAAAACAACCATGTTCCGCCAATCAACCCATAAAATATTGAAAAATAATCAACGGAAATGGTGAGAATAGCAATAACAATAAAGAGAAAACGAGAAGAAATAGTGAAGAGTGATCAGTATGAAGTGATGAAATGTTTAAAAATTGTTGGCAAGCATCAGTAAGGTTGATACAGGCGCTCGAATGGTCAAAGCCACTCGTATACACATTGAAAGCTTTAATGCTTGACACGTTAGGGCATCCCGACGTGTGACAAGCTCGAATGAACAAACTGGCTATCTCGCTTTATCGAGACAAGTCCCCATGCGATATATCAGGGTAAGCCGGCTTTCCCTTTTCCACGCTACAACCACCCTTGTGAGTGTTTGCGTGTGCATCGAATGTAAGCCTCGACAGAAATAGATCTTTGATGTGTGTCCCGTGTCTAGGCCCGACTTTGCTAGGTGTACACTTGACCGATTTTATACGTTTTTTATTTTATTTTTTTTTATTTTATATTTTTAAACAAATGGATCGGAGTATGACATTAAAAGGTTCCATTTAAGATTTAAACTTTTTATTTTTTATGTTGCAAGAGAGTTTATGAAGACTATTTTTATCCATTCTTCAATTAATAAAAAATTTCTGAATAATTCTTTTTTTCCAACAATTTATGCGATAGAAGTCTAGGCAGCATTAATAGTAAGATTGATCATCTCATGAGTTACTAATTTATTTAATTAATTTATAACAAATGAATATTCATGAATACTCTCTTGATTGTAATGAATGTCATTAAGTGAATCATTTCTCAAGTTAATTGATGAACTCAGTGAAAATTATCCCTTGAATTGAACACTTGAGATTTTAAAATAACAATCAATTTGAAAAATATTTTGAAAAAAAATAATTAATATGTACATTCATTTTTTGACGTTTCAATGCCTCTTTTTAAATCATTATTTCATTATTATTATTTCATTTAAAAATATTTACAAGGTGTAAACAATGAAATGAATGAGCTTATCAATTTATTGATAAAACCATTGACAAATCGTATATAAATTGAGGTGTACAGTGTGTGTTTATGACCCGAATTTGAGTATTTATGTGCATATATTACGGAAATAAAATACAATCTAAATCACAGTTGAATGAGTACAAAGAAAAATTTGTCGGAAAAGCCTCTCGACGCTTTGCCCGAGCGTGACGATAAACGTTTCATATTGTTCCAAGCTGCATGTATGAGTTGCAAAAGTGAAAAGGAAAAATGAGGTAATGTACCTACTTCGTGGTTGGAATTCTGATTGCTGCACTATGGAATAAAAAACATTTTGGATGACTTAAAAATTCCATTATTATATATACATACATATGATGGGAGAGAAAAAAAAGAAAAAAGTAAATGTGGTGTTTAAAAATGATGATAGAAGTCGGAGCACTGAACAAGCGATTAAAATGTACGGAAAAGGAGTATAATACTCGATTCTTTAAAATCTTTAGAGACACTTTAATGTTCGTGGATTAAAATATAGAGTCCTCTGTCTGTCTTTCTCGATGGCTGAATTATCGGTTTTCTAATGGAACGGAAATTATTTAATTCTTTTTTTTTCTTTTATTTAAATTTATTACAAAAAATTGATTTATTTTTTTATTCATTATTTCATGATTTTCAAAATACATTTACATAATAAATATTGTATTATGAATTGCCGTTTTTTTTTTAATTATTCAGAATACAGTTTAATTTTATTTGAAAATGTATTTTTATGTTCATTTATGATATGGCTTATTTTAAGTCGTTTCTAAAAAATTCAACAAAAATTACAATTTTATTTAGAAATAAAGTTTCTTAAGCGGTCATTAATTGAGCAATTTAATAGACTATTGTCGCGTGCTAATTGTCGAGCTAGTGCCAGAATAGTTGGACAAAAGTATTCGCAATAAATTAACGACTTTCCGAGAAAACGTATTAGATTGTTATAATAAAAGTCTTCATAAATTACGATGGGTATAAATTTTCATTTAATATTCAAATCACTTGAAATCTTCTGTTTCTCTTTATCTCTTTAATTATACTTCATAGCAACGATAATTGACCTTAGAAATTGACGAATAAAATCGATTAAAAGCCAAGGAAAATTGCAACAGATTTTTTCTTTCAATTACTGCTTATTTAAACCAGCGGTTTATTACCACTAATTTTTAGTATAATTGTGGTATTTATTTCATTATAGATTATAACTATTAACTTGATAATATTTTTCTTCATACCTTAATCCTTTTAAATTTAAAAATCTTAAGATTTTATCTTATATCTGTCGCAAATTATTCTTTATTTATTTATTTTCATTATATTCATGACGGTGAAATGATTTCTTATTGTATTTGTCTTCATATACGTCCGCACTCATTGGTCTTAAATAAATCAGTATGATGAACGATTCTAGACAGCGCGGTCCCGTTTAATTTGACAGTAGACCATCTCCGCGTTCAAGACTCCGACGTTGGCTTAATTACATTCCATGATCCTGCTCGTATTATATCCTTGGACGGAACTCTGCCCTTCTCTTTCCTCTTATATTCTATTCAGGAATCTTGTCTTCAATTATTCAACTGTTGCCTCACAAATTACAAGCAAAATCATATTTCATTAATCTATTCAAAAAATTATGATGACATTTTATAAAAAGTTGGCTCTCTTATTTACGTATGTTTCTCTATGGTTAATAATTATATCAACAGTTCACATAGTTTTATTTTAATCTTTATTTTCTTTCTGAATTGAGTGGAGTTATTTTTTAAATAAATTATCGAATAAGTAACAATAACTAAGTGAATATGTAATAATTATTTGTACATGAGATCAGAGTAAACGGTAGTTTGATTTTAATATTATTCAAATGTTTAGAATGTATTGAAGAATTTATTAAGTGGTTGTATTGAAAATTTAATCAGTATTGAGTGACCTCAAGGCACATCGATTGGTTCTTCAGTAACTAAAATCGACCTCAATATATATTTTGAGGTATCGTCTACTAAATTCTATGTAGCTCAACTATATTAGTTGATAATAAATTAAAAAAAAATTTTTTTTAATAATAAAAGAATCTGATAAAAAAATTTCACCCATAACATATTATAAAAATCGAAAAAGTTTATTTACAATAAGTAATTTTAATTTATTTATTGGTTATGTAATAATGTAGTAAAAATATTTGTAAATATTTTATCTCGAGTTGAGTTGAGCATAGTTAATTTTAGAAAGCTAAAATTATTAGATTTTTTTCGACATTTTGCGGTTGTTTATTTACAAGTATTGTTACAAATGTACCACAGCTATAAAACTTGCGGTCACGAGTACATCAACCTCGAGACCTGCTGCTAAACCGCTGTTCAATTCTGTAGTTACTCCATGGGATAATTGACGAATGCACTGACAAACTTGGTTGATCATTTTCTAACTTTAATAAATAAGTTTATTCCTTTGTTTTCTGCTTTAGTTGGTGCTTTCTTAATAAGAAACTTATAATTATCAATCATTACAATTATTGATTATTTGATTTTTTCCAATGTTATAAGAAATAGTTGGACAATCTAAACACTAGATGTAGGTTGAATATTAATATTTGATAGATTTTGAATATTTAAAGTTTCCATGTTTTACATGATTGGATTTTTTATTCATTAGAAAATAGGAATAATTGAAGTTCCAGTTATTAATTGATATTAAAATTCAATTATGAGAAAAGATGGAAATGGAAAAAGTGATATTTGAAGTTTCAGTTATTACTGCATTTTATATTTACAGTATTTCAACATTCAGTTTCTTACATGAATATGGAATCACGATTTCTGAGATAATTGAGTTCAAATATATCCAGTCAATTAACTATTTAATAAGTAAATTATTATAAAAACTATAAATATGATGGAGCTGATAAAAAAATAACCATCGTTAATTGGACAAAATTCAATTAAATAAGTTAATTAATTAATTAAAACTACGTAAAAGTATTGTGTTACGTATTAACTAACAACAAAAGTTTCTTGAAATTGATGGAAATAATTAAACCATAAAATTGTCCTTCTATACTTGCAATATTACTGCATTTTATTACTTTTCACTGGTTAGTATGTTAGGAAAAATTATAAGAAAGAAATTAAAAGTTATATTTTGTAAGAAAATAAGATTTTATAATGACTTTAAAATAATTTTTTAACTGGAACTAGTCCAATTAAGCAAAAGTATATGGAAACTGGTTTACTTTAGAGAGTTCGGCTGCTCAATTAATTTTACCTTAATTATTTGATTTCAAATACTCACAATAACAATTAAGGTTTCGATGATTTTCTATTACTACAATGTAAAATAATTTTTGAATATAATTTTTTACACATCATTAAAAAAGAAGCAATTGACAAATTGAAAGAATCAAATACTTGAAATTATTTATCACATTCTAAGTGTTTTATGGAAAAAAAAAAGAATTCTCTAACTTGTTCGGGTATTTTTATACACGATTCATATGATACTCTACTTTACTAAATCATTTGAAAATTTATAAACATATTAAAGTGAAAAAATGCGTAGTTAAACAACCGATAATATTTCTCGTAATATTTCTAAGGATGAATAAGTTTGAATAACGAGAGTTTTGGTCAAATTCTCGACACAAGGGAGATTGCGCGTGCTGGGGATTGCTAGAATGAAATCATGTAGAGAAGTAAGAGGCATAAGGGAGTATAGAGAGAGAATAAAAGGGAGTTGAGAGTGAGAGAGAAGAAAAGTTGAATCACAAGCGAGGACTATTGCCAAAGTTTTGAGATATACGAATACTTGTTTTTGCAAAATTGTGCGCAATGCAGAAGGTCTCTTGGTGTGTCCTCGTTCATGGAACAAACTACATAAAATTCAACAAGGGCTTTGATAAACGTTACTTGCGAAAAAAACTACTTGAAGCTTCACCTGAGCCTTATTTGCATTGAAAAACACATACTTTATTTTAATTCAACTTTTTTAAGACTTACAACTAAATAGAAAGCTTATTTTTTTTTAATTTAACAAAAAAAAACACTGTGCTTATAACTTCCTTCACATGAATACAACATAATTATTTATATAATTTTGTTTAACATAGTCAAAACATAATTTTTATAATAATCTAATTATTTGAATAGTCTGTAAGAAATGTTATTTATATTTAGAAATATTCTTTATAATTTATTTTAATTCATCAAATATTAGTTGTATACATTTTTATTAATTAAATAATTAGCAAACTTTTGTCAATGATTTGAAGAGTTAAAAATGTTCAAGATGATAATCGTATCTGATCGTTTATTGATAATAAGATTACCAATAGTTTAACCGTGTAAACAAGTGGAATGTGAAGATTAAAAAATGAGAATTAATACGAAAGTAGATTTTAGCGTGAGATATCTCGTGTAAATCTGATAAAAGGACATAATGTATTTTAAGGTTATTCTCGTTGGCTTTACGATCCGTGTAAAATCCTAATCCTCAGTTTCCTGAGAGTATATCGAGAATGCAATGGGGTGGAGAGTCACTTTGCAAGCTACAATCCTGAATATTTAAGTACACTTCTTGGTGAAAGGATAGAAGCAAGTTTAAACGTGAGTAGGGCCGATTAGTTCCAGAGCTTTATCGTTTAACGCGAGTTTACTACCACCCACGATGACGTGCCGGTTAGAGGTAACTGCTCCCCCGAGTTACTCTGATAGTAAATGCCACCTGTCGCCGTAGACTTGATCGTTCTGGTCTCTAAAGACTCATTTTTACTCCACAATTGATTCCACTTCAATTCGTATTTTTTATCGAACACTTCAAAGGGAAAATTCTAGGTCTTTATACATTCTGCACTTGGCCATTTGCTGCCAATGTCTAGCTCTTTTTTCTAGGATTGTTATTTCAAGTATTCTCTGTTAAAAGTTGGAGATTTTTCTCGAGTAATTGAATATTTAATAAATGATTATAAGAAATTTTTGGAGTATTATTTTAATTGAAGTTGAATTTTTAATTGTTTCCAAAGTGATCATAATTTTGAAGTTAAGATGAAAGACAAGAAGGATAATGCATGGAAGTGATTTATAGTTATTATTAGGAAATTAGGAATTTTATTGACTTTAAATACGTTCAGATATGGCTATGAACTTAATCTTATTATTATTCATAGTTTTATTAAATTAATATTTTACTACCTGTACCAGAATAAACAGACGAATGTTATTGCTCTTCAACTACCTCATTACTATCCTCTAGCTACTCTATTATTACCATAGAGCTACCCTTGGAGTATAAATAAATTATTAAAAACATTTATTTTAATATATTTAATAAAAATCTTAAGACTATTAAGGAAAATTGTCAATTAAAAATAATGGTAATAAAAAATAATTTATTCGTTTAACATTCTCATGTGCTGGTTTTATAAAAATATACATACAAGCTCAAGAGTATATTTTTCATTACACCGATGTGGGTTTTAAATAAACTATTATTAATTGCTAGAAAGTAACATATAATTGTATTAATTAAAAATAGTCATGAAAAAAAATTCATTTCACTGAAGTTATATGTACAATCGTGCATGAAATGAAGATATTCATCATAGAAGGTCATGTAACTAATTATTCTTTCAGAAATTTATATGATGAAAGTAAAGGTATGTTTTCAATTTAATATTTTACTTAAAAAAGCTTATTTAATTTCTACAAAATCAGACAATAAAATTCTGAATACAAATTAAACTGTCTATCAAAGACATCAGTGAAATGCACTGTTATTGCATCCCGGTTATTGATTCTTCTACTTTTCTCTGAACTATTAATTTAAGCATTTTCTTTTTTATCAATGCTTTATTAATATTGAGATATCCTTTTATCACTTATTTTTTACCAAATCGTTAAAAAATCTATGTATCATCCACGTACAATATTGAACTTGTCCATTCGGTAGTGACATTTTTGACAATATTGACATGAATGTTCATCGATTTGAGAATTTTACAACCCTATACTACCTCCTTTATTATAACAATACACTATGCAAACTTCAGAGTACATCAAGAATATTGTATGGTCTAGGTACTCATACATTACGTGTATCGTACCAAAGACACGTTAATCATCATATAGGACGCAGATGGTGCGAGTAACCAACTGGTCCATACCTTGTCAAGCTGCTAATGGCATCAGCATAGAAGTTATGAGAGTGTCAATGAACTTGTATCTTGTAATTTAATATTTTTATTGAATTTTTTATCACATGATTCAGCCATTTGATGCTTGACTTGAACTTCTCGACACTTTTCTTTATCCCTAGATCTCGTTTCATCGTTTTATCCAGCATTATTACCACCAAGAGTGGTAGAAGTGTGTCCTTGAGGGTCTAGGGTGGTTTCTTCCTGCTGAGTAAGGATTATGGTAATACAAGGACTTGTCTCCTGTCAGTCTCTCCCTTAAAAAAAAGATGCCTCAGAAGCGAATTCAATTTAGTATTTGCAATGTTACTCTGTACATTATACTGGGTTTTTTTTTATTTGAAGTTGAATAATTCTAGGATTTGTTTTAATATTAAACAGGAGATTTTAGAAAATTTTTTCTCCAACCAAAGTAAACTTTATAGTTGGAGTGATGGTTTTGAAGTAATCAAATTTTAAGTTTTATAATAGTTTTTTTTTCAATTGAGTTTGGCAGTTATTTTGTTGTAACTATCGTTGGTTTGTAAACTTATTTCTAGTTTGGATTGATATAAAAACTTATTGATAATTGAAAGTTTTTTCATTCAATCTTTTTATTTAATCTACTTGATAAAAAGAAGTTTTCTTTAGATATGTATTTAGAGAAATACTTTCTAAAGAATTAAATTATGGGTTGATGAAAAAAAGTTTATTCAAATTTTTTTTTTATAAAAATAAAAGAAAAAAATATTGAATAAGAGATTAAAAAAAATTATAATCTTCAATGAATATAGAAAATTTAAAATTAAATGAATTATTTACCATGCAGATTTTTGTGAAAATTTTTATCAAAGGCTTTAGTTACTTTTTAAACGTAAAATGAAGTGATAGTGATATTGATTTGACTTTCACTTCAAATATAAATTGATTTTTGAAAATTTATTTTTCACACATATTTTTATGGCAGCCATATGATTAATTATCAAAATGTACTTTTAACTCAGCATATATAACAGTTTAGTGATTGATCACGTCACCGCTTTTTAAATTTAGTAGTAAAAAAGAATACTTTTCAAAGCAACTCTTTTTAGAATACTGTTCAAATAAATGTAAAGTTAACTTTCTGACATTTTATCATACATATTTAGTTGAAGATTGTTTTATCGATATTCTTTACCTTCCCTCAAGGTATATTCTAATAAAAGTTATCATTTTCAAGTCATGACTTTTTTTTTCTCTAAAACACAGGTAGTATCTTGAAACTTACAATTTTTTTTATAGCTTAACACTATTGCCAATCAATATATACTTAAAATTCAAATGACGAGACATTTTTTTTTCATCGCTAATAGAAGAACCTTTTTAATATTTCTTAGTTGCTCGAAACCAATCTTAATCGATAAAACTGTTGAAGGAGAAAAATTAGATCTTCGGTGAAAAAATTAAATTGAAATAATCTGGGAATTCATTGAATTATTAACTGACATTGAATGATTTTTTTTTCTAGTAATTTATCATGTGTAACAATGTAATATTTTTTATAAAAAAATTTGTGCTTTTGTTTCATAATTTATCAAAGTCAATCTATTGCTTGTTATTTAATAACCCCTTATAGGTATCAAATGTTGATGATCAATAAACAATAGTTATACAGATCGCATGATTGAAGTTGATTTAAGAATGTCATTAATTTTTTTGGCAATCTTTTTTATTAATCAAGCTCACGTAGTGCTTTTTGTTACCCTAAATACCATCAAGTTCTGAGGAAAAATCACAAAGAATTCTCATCAGTCAAATGGTGTGCACCAAAAGAGGGCAATCCTAAAGATGTTCAATCGAGTCTCATGCTCCAATCGAGGTTGACTAGCTCGTCAATCTTCTTGACTCTGTGCAGACGTAACCAATTCGTCTAGATGACCAGAAAAAATGATCACATTCACAACCCTTGGATTAATCTTGACCTCGTAACACTTGGCCAATTACTAAATTCTTCAGCTAGTCTTCTAAATTGTTTCCTTGATTAAATATTTTAGATAAAAATAAAATAAATATTTTTCACTGTGACAAGCATGAAACAGAATTAATTTTGTATCTTGAAAGGAATGATTGAAATGATGAACATTTTAGACTAGTTATTTATACAAATTTATGCATGAATAATTACAAACTAAAGATGAAACAGAAGGAGAAGAAGAGATGTGGCGTGATGCATGCATCAAGAAGCTTTCTCCGCAAGCTCATTGTCTTGGTGAATTTCTATTGTCTAAGAATGAAGCCAAAGAGTTTACGTATACTTGAAGAAGTTCTAGATAAAATTTTCATATTCATTTGTAGGTAAAAAAGTAGAAATAACACTTTATATTTTGTTTTTAAAGAAAAAAATTTTCTCAAGTATTTGTGTCAAATATTACCACATCAAGTTTACCAGGTCATATTTAGCTTTGATTATTGACCCAAGAAAAATATATATTTTACTTTTTCGAATACTTGGATAAACTGATGAATATTTTCTTTAAATATTTAAATAAAAAAATTCGACTCTACTTCTAAGATATTAAGCTAAATTAACCTTACAACTAAAAACTCCGAATTATTTAGTTGAATAATTAAAATTCAATTAACTAATGTAAAGTGTCAGGCCTCACTCTAACTTATACTCACTTAATCTAGGAGGGAATACAAAAACCACACAAGTTACTGTCTTGTCCTGTTTTTGTCACGAGTCTGCAGACGACGTATTTAGGTTTGTCATATTTAACCACATTATAATTAACATATTTCTTATAGTACATTCAGGTTTATATTAACTATTAAAACCAGACTGGACGAAAAAAAAGTTTAAAATAAATTCATTTATTTTAGAATACTCTTCATCATTTTCTGTATAATTATTCCTTCGTGCAAAATATTCCCGTTATGTTGGTACTATTTGCTAATAGGAATTAATTACTCTTCTTAAACGTTTTGATAATAGTTAATTACTATTTATGGTAATTCAGTCAATTTAAATACACTTCATTAAACCTTTCATTGTATTAATTGGTATAGAGGTGATGTCTAGAGGTTCAATAAAATTATTTGTTGACGAATATTGAGAGTATTGAAAGCTGTATTGAATATTAAATTATTATAATTGATTTAGTGTTCAACTTCGAACTTCGATTACATAATATAATTCGGGAGATAACTTCAAAGGAAGGTTAAACAATAAGTAGTATAGATAACGATGATGATATAACTTTTATCTATTTATTTACAATACCATAATTAATTTAATTCAATATTATAACTTCTTAGATAATTTTTATTTTTCTTAGTTTTTATTTAACTTTATCCGAATTAATAAAAAAAACAGGAAATTTCGTATTTTTTGAAATAAAAAAAATAAAAAACAAAAAAGAAGTTTAAATCAGAAAGCATTTATCAAAATTGGATAAAATCACAGGCTACACTGCAACATTTACAAAGGACCATGTAATTTTTATTTCACAACAGATAGAAATTTTTATTTATTTTTTTTTCTTGTAACGATTCGAGTTTTTGTTGTTTTTAGTTCTATAAAAAACTATAAAAATTTTGATGAAATTTTTTTTATATTGTTCATCTTCAGTAAATACAACTTTTTAAAAATAATATTCAACTAATATTACAACTACAAATACAATTTGGAATATTTTAAAAAGCTTGATAAAAATAATTCCTAGTAATATCTATTGTCCTAGTCATATTTACAATCAATATCATTGCGTAGTGTATTTATGAATGTGAGTAGACATTATTTTATTTTTGTATTTAATCTGAAACATCATATGTGACATTTTACAAATATTTAATTCGTTAATATTTAATTTTGATCGTAAAGTTCAAAAAAAATAATTATATATATTCAAGTATTGTATAAATTTGACGGTTAATCGCCAACAAATAAGACTAGCAAAATGAAAATTGTACTTTCAATTAGAATGTACGTGCTCAAGGAGTTTACAACTGGACGTAGTTGCCTGCTGTTACTCCTGCTTTCTCCAAAGTTTAATGGAATTGCATTTCCACGGAATTTAAAGCTTCAGCAAGTGGTGCAATTCAACTAGATCGTACTGAATATAGAAAGACGTGCCAGCCTTCAAAGTAAATCAACCCAATGATGACGGGTTTGATGACAACCTTAAAGAATTATTGCTTTAGAAAGAAGTTATTGAGTATACTATAGTAGAATAAATGATAAATAATAACAGAGTAACATGTGTAAGAGTGTAAAAAATGGTAGTATAAAGTAAAAACTTTTGAGGTAATTTTAATCTGGCTATAAAGGGGATTTGGGTAGAAGAAAATACCGATCTCGTATGCGTGTCTCGAGTTGCTCGTTTGTTCACATTGACCTGCAGTCTAGAGGTCTTAGACGTGCATCATGTCGCCATATTTTAAATTTACCATTTTTTTATTTACTACAAATGGGCTTTTGTTGTTGTACATGACACTTTAGGTTTGATTTTCAAGTAAATATCTTCATAAAGTTGATTTAAATATTCTTGGAATTCTCAATTTAATTAAGATAATGAAATGAATTCATTGTCTGTTTGAATCTATTCGGATTGTATATCATTAATTTTATTTGTTTATTTCATAAATGAATACTGGATTGTTTAAAACAAAAAAAAAAGGATTTATTAAGAAAAATAATGATGATAAACTTTTTCTAAAATTTATTGGAATTTATTCAAATATGATGATTTAATTGAGTCAATTAATGTTTGGACAGTTGTGCTGGTGGGATCTGAGGGAATATTTGACAAAATTTGTCAAAAAGTTTACTGACGCCACGGTTAAACGTGTCGAGATAAATGTCGTTGTTGTAAGAAATACATCATTTATATTTTGGTCGAAATGACACGCAAATAAATGTATCAGCCACATTTATTTGCGTCAGCTTGATTTTAGGTAGAGTTAATAAATCAGAACTTTATGCTAAATTAATCCGCTATTTGAATACAAGATTATATTGAATTACATTGGAATGAAATATTTATTAATTAATACATTAATTGGCTATCTATTATATATCAATGGAAAATTATTATTTGTATTTATTCATTTGCCTACCTCACTGAATACTTTTATTTCTCATTGATAATGATTAATTATAAAAATTATTCCAACGAAAAAAATCATTAAATTAATTTTTTTTGTTGATAAATTTAATAAAGACTATTTGTTGAATTTTGTTGGCATCCATCGTAATATGAAAAATGTATCACTGTTTTGTCGAAGCACATTTTATCTTATCACACAATGGAAGATCATCCCCATCACCAAGATTCGAGAAGCCAAGCTAACTAAACTAGGATTATTGTCTCGAATTAAGCGCTTTCATTGTACTGTGGATTTACGAAACTTGAACAGCTTTAACTTGGTTCAAGATCTCAGACTATATCTATCTATTTTAGTCTATACTTCAGTACATTATCTATAACACAAACTCCTCATGGCCCTCTTCCATCTTACCCCAATAACCAAGACGCCAACTTCCTGTCTACTTTCGTTGACGTCTTCGACGTCTCTTGTCTGTCGTTGGCCCAACAATAACTGTCTTCTGAAATCTATCTTATACTTTACTCTTTAGAAATTTCTGAACTTTACTAAAATTACCATCATGTTACTCATCAAGTAAAATTATCGTTCAATTAACAGTTTATTAGAAAAAAAAATTCTACTCATCTTACTTTCCATTAAAATTGTTTTTTCTTTTTCACCAAAGACATTATCAACTCATGGATCTGTTGATAAAAATTGAAGAAAATATTATTGAATCAAAATATTTCTTTTCGTTGCAGCATGTAAGATTTTTTTTGGTGGAATTTACGAGTACTTTTCGTGTCGTACTATCAGTATATTAATGTTAAGTTTATCATGATTCAATCATACAAATTTGCATGTTTGGAAGTAGATAGTGAACTGAACTTTTCATTGTGCTATCTTGTATTTAAAAATAGATAATGATGTTGAGGAAGTTGGGTTTGAATAGTTGGAATGAATTTTACTTCAATCAAGATTTATTTAATTAAGTTTGGGATAGGATAGCTTAGAAATATTATCGTTTAAATTCCTTGTTTTCAATAGAGTACGTATATATTTTATTTTAATGTTCGACCATAAAGGGCTTTCTGGTGACACCTTTAATGCGTGTTGATTTGGGAGAAAATATTTATACAGACTATGAAGTTGAGAAAGTTCTCATTTGCAGAAGTAGATAGCTCATATATTTTTTTGTCTATGAAACGACGTCGAACATGGAAGGGGCGGCGATAACTTTCACAAACAGGTCACAAGGGGACCACCGACCGTTCGTCATAACGGATATAACCCCCGCAATGAGAACAAAGTGTAGAGAACTCGTTGAGAAATTTCAACTTTGGGCTTTTGTTCCTCTTTCAACGTTTTCTTAAAAGCTCTACTATGGCTTCTAGTTTTATTACTACTCCACCAATTATCTTTGCTCTCGGCTGGATTGTTATCGGCATCTTAATTGCTAAAATTTATTCCGCAGATAGGCTGTGTCTAAGCTTTGTGTTAATAACTTTAAAACGATTAAACTAATGGGATTGAATACTTATGAAAAACCTGAATAAATTTATTCAATCTCGTAGAAGTGCATTACTAAGAAAAAAGGCTCTTTAGAAAGATTCCTTGCTCGAGATCAATCACATAGCTTCATGTAGTTTGCTAGATAATCATATTTAATGTTGAAGAATGAAAAAATTACGAACAAGTCATTAATCTCTTGAAATATACAATTTGCAATAGTGCGAAAGAAGCGTGGTGATATTAAATCTATCTTTTATCTTTCCGGTTGAATTATCAGAATTTTCGTTTCATCCCTTGGATATATTCACGAGAGCAGGAGCTGACTACAAAAGAGCAGTCTATTTAGCTTAACGAGTTATTAATCGATGATTTAACGCCAGTAAGTTCAATCATGCGAGGAGATATGGTTTCTTCTTCTTATGTATGCTATATCTACTCTCTTCTCCACTAAGAATACTCCAGCGTCATCTGGTCACCCTTGTCGTAACTTTTTTTCCCCCTTTCCACCCTTTTTACTGCCTCTTATTCACCAACCTCCTCATTATCTCTTCTCGAAAGTCTACATGCTGCTTCAATTCGTATACTAATGAGGGTTTTCACTCAAGTTAAAAGTTAAAAAAAATCATTACTATAAGTTTTTATCCTCTCCTGGCAATTTGTGAGAGTTTAATGTTGAATATTATTTTTTTTTCTAATTTTTATTTACCATTGAAAGTAGTATTTAAATTAGTTTTAATTATTTGTAGTCAGTTATTATTTGTATCCTTTTTTTATGAATATCAGGAATTTAATTTATTCAGTTGATGTTATATTTGGGAAGAAGAAATAATAGAGAAGTAAATAGAGTTTCTTTTATAGTCAAGTGACACATTTCGCGAAAATTCTAAAGGTGTCGTTTCCTTATCAATATACAGCTTTAGTGAACTCATAAAAACTATTTTTGCTTGAAGAAATGTATTGTAAATATATAATATCAGAAAATGTAAAAGATATAAATCCGAATGGGTTTGATATTTTTATAGGTAGTTTTTATGTGACTTTTATATTGAAACCATTGTTGTGTATCAGTAAAAAAATGAATTTGATCAAAATGGTTGTTTTATTATTAGAAGATCAATAAAAAATTTCAAAAATTATTATTGGTGCACTAGATATTATCTTCTATGAAATATTTACAATGTTTTCATTTATGATATTGAGTGTTGCAATTTTTTTTATTACTTTTTTGCGTACTCTTACTGTAATATTATTTTTCAAAAATGTATGATTACTGTTTTTATGTTGCCATGGTAACTAGACTATATTAAGATTTATTTGCTTAAAAATAACACAGTTTTTAAAAATGAAATATTTACTTACTTTATTGTACATATAAAGATAAATATTTTAATTTTTAAAAACGAATAAATTGATAACTAACAAAAATTATTGATTGTATGAACTAATTTTAAACTATTAAAGCAAACATGTATTTTTTATTATATGCAATAATTTTTCTTATGAGTGTAGTTTTTTAAAACAAATTTAAGTTGATTAATCTTGCCTGAAAACTTATACATCAAGTTCTCAATTTTTTTTATTTTAAAAAGCGTTTTATGGTTATTTATTCATGACTAATTGAGACAAACTAGGTAGACCATTTCGGCTGTAAATAAAAATAATTAAGTGAGAAGCTTTAAATATTTTTTTAAGAGTAACTTTGAGTCTTCTCAAGTTAATTTCGACAAAAAAGAAAATTTGAAGAGTTAAGATGCTTTTATTTTTGTTCATTTTTTATTCTTGAGAATTTTTTTTTATATTCAATGTATTTTTGTTACTTGGAAGTTTTTTTATCTCGAATATTAAAAAGCAATAAACTTTTTGATCAATCAAAAACTTGATAAAAATTCATTTACCATATTTTTATATTCTGAAAAAGTTGGCTTGATAGTAAAATACCTTATTGTTCGATAACTGACAGCATTAGAATTTGCACACGACAGAGTGATCCAAATGATGTATAAAAAGTTGTTTGAAAACTTATCGAAGGTTTCAAACTATGCTACAACATCCAGAATTCTCACTTCTACTTGTTCGTCATTCTTCCGTGTACCTCGTGAGTCCAAGCGTCAACACTACCTTCTTGCTCTCCTTTCGTACCTCGTTGTCTTTGTCTTCTCTTCACGTATGTATAGTCTATAAACTTTAACCTCCACATAAAGAGATTCTAGACCTCTACGACCTATTGTTGTATCAAAGTAACCTTAGACCGATGCATCTGTTCTCAAGCTGCTGAAACAGTTTGAATTTATATTTAGATTTGATGAAAAGTTTTTTCAAAACTTTTATATTCTTTCATTTTTATCTTTTGTTGCTTCGTTGAAAACCTTGGATATAGAATGATAAAAATTATGGTGAGAATAAAAATCTTGGAAAAAGAATTTTCCTCTTAAGAGGTGCAAAAATATTTTACTTAGCCAAGATATTAATTTAAAATGCATAAAAACATTAAATAACTCTTTTCTCAGTTGTTTGTTTCATTTTTTCTTTTTTTATTTATATTCCATTTTGATAATAAATGTTTATTCTAGAAAGCAGAAATTAATATAAAAATGTATAAAAATGATTTTTAAAAAGATTTAAATTTATCTAATTTAAAACTTTAATTGAAGAATTGAAGTTACGATGTTATATGTGGAGGAGGGAGTGTTGGTGTTTGCTCGAAGCCTAGGATCGAGTGTCAAGCAAAAAAAAATCTAGCACGTATGAAATCGGATGCTCTCGCATTACAAAGTATTCCATATCTTGAAGTTGGAATGAAGGTTACCTATATATTTTTCTTTGGCTGCACTCCAACTTGAGATATTGATGATAGTTTGTATCCTTGAAAGCACAAATGAGAGGGTATTATTGTCTTGTTTATTTTTGGTATTGATGTTTATCATTCCTTGATCGGATGTTAAGTACGTACATGAACAACGAAGGGTTAGATAATGACCTTTTTATTTATATTCCGTGACATTTTGAGTTTGTATGAAAAATTTTACAAGGTTAAAACATTATTGGCTGCTAAATCGAAGAAATAATTCTCCAAAAGCCTTGAAATCTTTCCAAATCCATGTTTTTTTTTTTTATTTTTTCGATAAAATGAAAATTTTTCTAGTCTGGCTGCATTACGATATGTAAATTTGGAATATAAATTACATCTAAAAGATCAGCGGTTTTCTTTACTAGTGATAAAAGATGTTATTGATCAGACATATTTATTCCTGTACGTTAGCCACAGGAAACTTAATCATGTAATATTTTTTTCAAGTACTTAGAGTTTCTATTGTTGGTAAAACAATAACAAATAGGAAAAAAAATGATATTCAAGATGAATTGAGGTAAATCATCAATAATTGGAATTTCTCTAAGGATGGGTTCTGAGATAGTCTTTCAATCATTTGTCCTCTCAATTTAGGAAAAATCATTTGTATCAACATCGTAGCGATTGATATTTACAAGCAAAAGGCGTTCTAGACGATAGTCAATTAATATGAAAAAAATATTCGTATGTTATTTTATAGGTCTAAAAAAATTTAATAGACAGTGATACATTTTTTAAATACTTTGAGAAAATTTTTATGAGAGTATACATCATAAAATTATACGTGACAGCCAATAATGAATCTTATTAAAAATACAAATATTCATAAAGATTATTTACCAGAATATTACAGTTTTAATTTAAAAAAAAGAAGATCAAGTTTAATTATTACATTCGTCTCATTATCATATTATGGAAATACTTTCTGTGTGATAAATTTAAATTTTAAAAATTCTGTTAAACACTATTTGAGTAAGTATAATTAGTGAAATAAAGTTAACTGAAAAAACTGAATACAAAATGTTTGTTATGAAATTTTCTTGACAATTTAGTAAATTAGTATACAATAATGAAATAATAAAGTGTTGAGTATATATTTTACCCAAGTATTATTAGCTAATTTGACTACCATCCAGTTTCTCACTAGATTAGAAAAAACAAAAAGACTATTTGAGAGCACTCGCTCCAAATGTCTACCACCTTGTCAAGTAGTTTGTCTACGTGAGCACTTTCGTTTTCTACCTTCTTGGTGGTTGAGCAACTGGAAACTCCACCAAAGCCTCATCTAAATCGAAAGAACACGACTTAACCTATCTCATGGTCTTCAACTCTGACCTCAAACTTATCTCTCTCGTTACTCTTTTACTCCTCCTTCATCTGACTAATTGAGTTTAGTTCTACAACTACTAACAAACCTCTCGAGTCTTTCGCGATCCTCTTAACTCTCCTCAAAGAGAAGAAAATTTACTTATTCTTATGAATTGTTGAAATTCCACAAATAAATCCTTTTTTATTTTTACAAAATGGACAACAGATCTCATAAATATTTTTTTTTAGTTTGAAGATAAAATAATATTTATCTTGTAAAAATACTATTATAAATATTGCTTCAAAGTGAAATAAATATTTTTTATTGCATTAGAGAGAAATTCATTAACAAATTAATTTTACCTGAATTACATTATTAAAGTTATAAAAAAATTTACTATGTTCAATAGTTTATTTTTAGTCTTAGATAATATTTTTTTTTCATCTTAAACAATACACTGATTAATAAAGTTTTATTATTTTCAGATTCTAGTGGACTCATTGGCGAGAGTACTGTTGAGGTAAGTGGATAAATCAAATTTGTTGCGGTTATTTTGTTCAAAATAACGAAAATTCATCAAAATAAAATGATCAAACTCGAAATTATCAAGTATTTGTTGACGGGAGATATCAATTTCGTGGATGTGCATTGGCCGAGAGTGCTATGTACGCCTCGGTGATTATGGATTACCTAGTGGACGATAGTCACCGGCAGAGATAACTTGGGTTAGTGGTAAATACATATACAACAATATCTCCGTGTTGTATATGCTATTGTGTCGGGCAATCTCTATATAATAGAGAGAATATACGTAACCTCCTGAGGGTTTTAAGCAGCAATTAAATTAAAATATATCCTAGTTATATTTTCATATGGTCAACAAACAGCATATGATATGATAGACAATATTCCTGTTGGATAGATTATTATTCAATCCATTAGCTGTATCTAGGATTTATTGTTGATTTATTTTGTTTTCTACAGTTATTAATAACTATTATAAAAATTAAAGAGGATAAATTGGAGTGATAAACGATTGTTTTTTGAAAATAATTCGGTGTTGAACAAAAAATCTTTCATAACAATTTCACAATTATTTTGATTTTATTTTTTACTAATAATTGATAGTGATATTTACTTGTAAATTCTGTAAAACTCGAGTATTAATAATTTTTACTGTTTTTTACTTACGTAGAGTTCGTTATTTCGAGCTTTCTTTGTTTTAATACAATGAGACTGTTTCTGATGCAGTGTAAAGATGGGTATATTATGCATTTAAATAGAGAACAGCAGATAATAATATTTCTATTGTTTATGAAATTACACATGATCAAAATACTAGTTTTTAAAAATTTCTTTCTCATATAAATTATAAGTGGAACAAAAATATATACATTATGTGTTATTGAAAAGACTATTTAATTTATTTAAAAAAATATTTCTTTCAAATTTATGCTTTTAATGATTTTTTATAATAAAAAGAAGCTAGAAATGATTGAAAAAGAGTTATTTATAGATCGAAGTTTCCTCAAAAGCAGATAAAAAAAAATAAAAAAGACTGAAGATACAACTTTTGTCGGAAATACCACATTAAGTGAATAAAAAAATGAATAATTTTCCTTATAAAAAGAAGTAAATGTCAGGGTATATTAATCCATAATGGCGAAACGATTAGTCAAGGTTGGTGAAACTGGTGTGGAAGCCACTAGTGCTGTGCTGACAGTCACACGCGGGACCTGCGAGTGATTAATAATCATCCCTGCACTGGTATCAGTTGTCTTCCGGTTCCCATTTCCATCCCATCCCCTCTCTTTCCCTTTCAGCAATTGTCGTAGTCACCGAAAAAATTTCATATTTATATCTTTCCCACTGGTAGCAAAATTTTTTAAATTATTTTTCATCAACAATTAATAACAATTTAAATGATTAAACAAGCTAATAATATTGTCACTTAAGAAAGCTTTTAGTAGGTTTGAAAGGTCATCGATATTTAGCTGATATTTTTACTTGATTTTGGGAAAGAGTTTAACCGTAAAAACTGCCTCCATTGTACACAATCTAAATCGTGTTGGTTCGACCATATGTGAAAGGTGTACGAGGGCGGTAGTATCATATAGGGATGAATTATTTCGTGTCTCTTGCACTCTGCACCTCGACACTGACGCCTCTCTCGTTGTCTGCTGTTCCTCTTGGACCCTCTGCCGTTGACAATGTCATCTATAATGTTTGCGTCCAGTTTGTGTCATATTCGTATCTTTTTTGAACCTCCTGTGATAATATTTACTTACGCACCTTCATCAAGCTAATTTTAAATAATAATTTATTGAATATCAACAAATATCAAAATTCCAGTTGAATTAGTTTGTTAGTAGAATTATGTATGACTTTTAAAATTAATATATAAAAATAATCTGATGAAATAGAATCTCTTGAAAATGTATAGATATACTGAATGCATTGTTAAGTGAGATTACTGAATCAAATAATCCACATTTTATGGAATACGAGTGATTAAAGTGTTGGTGGTGTGTAGGGCGATATGAACGTAGGTGATACTTAAATAGAACAGTGTGGAGGTGTGTAGTTATTTCAATATTATTTTTTAATTTTTAATGTGAAAAAATTTTACTTATGAAAAAGTTACAGTTTTTTGAAAGTTCATTGTTGTTGTAACACTTAAAAAATTATAAAAAGCTTTCAGGATTAATTAAATATTATTCTAAATAAAATATATAATAAAAATGATGATTTATAGCATAAAATATCATAGTGTATGATAATAGAAGCGTAATAATAATCACAAATATATCAATTGTTTTCCATGAATTATAATTCTGTCGTATGAAGATTTTGTAGATGATTTAATTAATGACACATATATGTCCGTAATCATATCAATAATGGAAAATAACAACCAAATTAACGTTCCAATAATTTATAAATTATTTCATTGAACTTCGATGTATTAACTGCAAATTTGAAAAATTAAAGTGTTCAGTAATAAATCAGTTAAAGTGTTCAATAATTAAACACCTAAGTGTTTACAATGTTGACCACCATAAATAAACTATAGCATTTTGGTAAATGCCTAAAACATTTAAAATTTATCTTCAAACACTGCTAATCAAAAGTGTTTCGTTTCAATATACTTTATGTGTTTCAATGTAATGTCATCTATTTGATGAATTCCAATGCATTAATAGTGCATGTAATGTAAATCGAATGCACTTTAAGTGCATTTTAGTCCAAGTGTTGAATTTTTGAGATGCCTTGCCTAATATGGGACTTATAAAGGAGTCATTTAGTAATTATTTATGTAATTGGTAACTCATGGTATTTCCGAATTATAATTAAATATTCCAATAATATTACGGTACTTATACGTGGCTATATTTAATTGCTGCCCTGAAAATAATTTAATTCTTGATTAAAAAAAAATGGAAATAACTATGAAATACCTTCTGTAACTTTCTCATAACTGATGTTAACATATTTCTGTGAATATAGAATTTAATAGTGAAAGGAGGCACTAAAGCGTCCCAAAATACCTCATAGATCAAAGAAATATTCTTATGTCGCAAGCCGCATACTCCAATGACCGTGATTTCACGTGGGAATCCATTCGCGGATACCAACGACTAATTTACGAGCCAATTAATTCGCGTGCGAACCACCGAGAAGCTCAAACCCTCTATAGTCCAGGCCATTGGCTAAGTCTGTTGGAATTTCGGGGATGAATACATTTAGGGTTTGAGAGAAAGTCTTTATCTATTTTCGTAAACCGAGTAGTAATTCAAGCCTTAGTCAGACAATGATGTATTTACTAGTTCTTTAATTATTCATCTTATATATATATATAATTCAGGAGATTTGATTTGATTGTTCTAATCATTATTCTATCATGTCTGTTAAGTGATTGAGCTAACGTTTATGCACTTTGCTGGTTAGAATAGATCGACACGTCCTCGTAGAATTAAAGAAGCTTTTACTTAGGCAAGCAAAACATTTTCTTTTCATTAAATTTTATTATTTTTTATTTGTAGTCATTTTTCAATCAATCCTCAGATTTTTTTGGAAAATAACTTTTGTCACGTCATGTGGCACTTCGCGTCGATGCGTTTTTTATTTAAAAATAAAATTAAGAAATAATATTATAATAAATCAAGAGCAATAGAGTTCTTAAATTTAAATTGGCTTTTTAATTCTTTTTTTTGAAGTTACAAATAATCTTATTAATGCTATCCCATCATCAATTTATATTTAAATTAAAGAATAATCCATTATTATTCAAAATACACTTTTCTCTCAAAATTTTTGGAATGTCACATTAGTGGTCGTGGTCATTTGTTTCAAAAAGTAAAGTAGAGTTGGAAGTGAATTTCATCAAGTAAAATAATATCTAATAGTTGAATTCTAGGAGTAGTGTTAATTAATGGTAATGGATGCTCACTTTGTAGACTATTTTATTGTCACTTGAACCACCATGTGAGTATTTTACATTACATCACTGTAACTCTATTGAAAGCTTCGATAAAGTCTTGATGGGATAATTTATGCTCTAATTATGCTTTAATTAGGGCTCAGTGAAAATTGAAAAAAATTTTCTGGTCAACATAGTAACTGTGATCATTTGAGGGAAAATAATCTAGGGATCATTAAACCTACATGGTGTCCATAATAATCCGTTGATTAACTTTGTTGAAAAATAACGAAAAATCTTCTTAAAATGAATTTACCATAATGTCCAACGAAAATGATATCTATATTTTTCAATAAAATAAATATAACTGATAAGATAATTTAAAACGGTTAAATATTTCTATTTAAAAATGTTTTATAGCAACATATTTATGTACTACGAAAAATATGTTTTCCGTTGTTGGTTAAAAGGATTGAATTCACACAAGAGAATAGAGAAAACTATGAGGGAGGAGTCAGGTTTTGTTGTTTTTATTTTAAACTCTCATTTCTTTACTTTACGGTGAGAGGACGCGGTTTCACGAATTACGCTAGAACTACTCTCTGCAGCGTCTGCTTGTTTTATATAAAAGGTCGTCTCGTGGTATCTTTAATCTTACGATGTACGCAGCTACAATAAAAAAAAAACCAAAATTTTTCATGAAAAAAAAATCTGGATATGCATTATTTAAATATTTCTCTCAATTCAGTATTTACCTAGTTATCATTTTCATTAGCATTCCAATTTTATTCACTGAAAAATAAATATTTATTTAAATAATATCAGCTTTCTAGTAATTTTAAATGTATCAATTGATTTTTAATTTTTGTATTTAATTCATTACACTGGACAACATCAATGCTGAGATGTCATATTTTCCATAGCAGAAGTAATAAAATAAATAAATAAAAGTAAGAAATAATTGTTACATTGGAATGAAAGTATTTTCCCAGGTGATATCATGCAATTTCTTCGATCAATTTTAGTGTTCACTTTTTCTGATAGAATAAGTCCCTGTAGCAGAAGCCAATTCAATCTCCAGTGTGGTTTTGGTCACGAGTTTGGTCACGAAAGCCCCTGTTCAATTATCTCGGGCAGTGACCACGTACTCATGCTCGATTTCTTCGACTATTAAGCGACAAACCACCGAGTTCTTTCTTCACTATATTTTTACTACTTCTTACTTCTGTATCCTCGTATCTTACCAAATCCACCAGAAACTCTGCCAATGACAACCGTATAATTTTTACTACAACTCGACTGGAATATTTTGCCATTTTTTGTTGATAGTAAGTTTAGATGGAGTTTTTTCATAATATTTAAATGTCGATTATATTTTATTCCATCTTACTTGATAAAACTGTGAAAGAAGATGAAATAAATGGAAGTGAAAAAAGAAATTTTGCAGGGGAAACTTTGACGAGTATTTGAACCTGGAATGAACTCAGTATAGCTGTACCAATCTTGGAGACAATCACATTCAGTTTAAACATCGTTTTCCTGGCTATTTTATTTCATTGTTAGTATGTTGAATTGCATTGAGTGAAATGAGGCAATTCACTTTATTTAGTTGCATACGACCATTATTACTAAATAGAAATTGGTGAGTTAAATTTTTGTTTTATTTTGATTTTTAAAAAAAAATTTATTTCTCTGAACTATTTACTTTGTATTGATGTTATCTTTTTTGGCTTCCTATTTCATGCAAATGTGAATAGATACGGTATTCCGTTTGGAAAAGTTTTAATAGAAGAGTATCTTCAATTCATCAAAAAGTAAATCTCAAGTTATTTGCATGTTTTCATGCTGCAGTAAAAATTCTTTATTATAAAAAAAAGCTTAAAAAAGCAGTTTGAAAAATGGGCATTGTCATCAGTATCTTGGAAATTTCTCTTATAAATAATTGAAACTATTTCTCATCACTAATGTACTTATATATAATATTCAACCCCATCTATTTTATTTTAATCTTCATTTCAAAATCATTTTAATTTGAGTATTCCCTTTCCCAAATGGTTGGCACGCTTTTACTTTCCCAAATGTGTCTATCGAGTCCACTTCTTCCATGATCCTAAAAATAAATGTCGCAGCTCATCAATTTCCAGAAGACGTTACACGCGCAATTAGGGTAACTCTACTAACACCTGCCACCCTAGTTTGCTTCGGGTGTATTTCAAGTTTTTCCGTGATACAGTTACTTCAGTATACACACCTTATTTATAGTCTACCTGAATTTCTAACTAGTAAAATTTTGCAACTCTTGAAGCGGAAGTATCGTTTGCATTACGTCGTCAGTGTGACGGCTGAGTCGACATTTGTATACTTGTCTATGTTGAAAGATAGACACATATGCTGGTGGCATTGAATCGCATCCAGTTACGGAGGCGAAAACATCTTCACTTTATCACATTTTATTACCTCTGATTCACTGCATACTTAGTTTATTCTAATTCTAGTATTATAAATGATTAATTTTTTCATTTATTATAAAATTTTGCTCAACTTTATTTTTAATTTTCCAGCATATTTAAGAAATAATTCAATCATTTTATTGTATAGTTAGGAAATAAAATTTTAGTTTGCTCTAGTATATGCTTGAAAAAAAGTGAATTTTTATAATATTCCAAACGCATTTCTTTCTATATACCAAAAATGAACGACCTCAGATTTTTCGCGTCCCAGCCACTTGTTTTCTGGCGTTGACGGTTCCGTACGGCCGATTAATTCACAACCGAGACATTTCCTCGGTAGAGTTGGTTTAGGATAAAAAAAGATAAAAAAAATTGCTATACTACGATAAAACAAAAAAATAGAAATAGAAATGAAACTAGAAGTTACTGAGAAAAGTAGTAAAAACCTTGCTACTGTGAATAATGGAAAAACTCGATACTCAAGTCGTCAGTAATTTCATCAGTGGTAGAATTCCATTGGAATTTGTTGACAATACTTTTTATGAACTTCAAACCAAATTGAAATATTAAATAACACAAGAAACTGGATATTTTCTAATTTATTTTGAATAAAAAATATTTTATTAAATATCAAATTTAACTTATGAATAAAGCAAAAAATGATTAAGAATAAAACACCGACATAAATGATTTAATGTTTAAGCAAAGTCACTTTTAATATTAAATAATACTTTTCAATTAAATTATTCAATAGCCAGAGTGTTTCTAAAGCTGTGATTGTTATGCAATTTAGATAATTAAAATTGGAGTAATAAAACCTAATTATTTTTAAATTAAATAAAAATTCAAAATACTAGAAAGTTTAATAGATTCAAGAAGTATGAATATTAATTCATAAGAAGCAGAATTTTCATTGACGATTTATTGATTTTTAAACTAATTTACAGTTTTGTATTGATGAATACAGAACTAAAAATATACATCATGATAGAATATCATGTTTTTCTTCTTCTTTATTTCCAATGCAGAACTTTATGCAAAATGCATTTCCATTTTACAAGGTAGAAGAGTCATTGATACTTCCGTTATGGCACTTAATGCCTCTAGGATATTTCAATGTTCTAGAAATCCATCTGTAAACCAGGAAAATCCTAGTATACGGCTTATTCTATCCTCCTCAGTCTATGTTCTTGCGACTAATGTAGCAATAAACATGCATCTGGCTGAAACATAGCTGGATGAGACATAAAAGACACCCAAACCATATTCTATAAACTTCATTCTGGCTTCTGAATTTTCGCCAAAAGTATTTGGTTTCATAAATATAATCAAATGATGCCACATTTTTTTTATGAATAAATACATAAATTTAATTGTCAATAGAATATTTTAGTGAAGATTAATAGATGCCGATATGCAATGAATATCAATGACTGGAAAAAATTTTTATAATTAATGTAATAATCAAGAGAGAAATGCAGATTAATTGATACATCAATTCACCAACATTGAGGTCGAAATATAGATTCAGTTTACATTTTAGATTTTTTTGTTTATCAGTTAAATTAGTAATATAATAAAATCAACATGATATATCTGTAATTTTATGAGTTTATGTTGGTAACAAAAGAAGAATTATTTGGAGTATTATTAATATATATAATCTATTATAGAATATGATAATTTTAGTTATTTTCAGATGTTTGTTTAGTATGAGTTGATTAACATAACTCTGTAATTGATATTGATTGCAATATTAATGTAAATTAATTGGATTCTACAATAAATATACCTAAAGCCCCAGTATGAATTCAAGTAATTCGTATAGTAGTTTTGATAAAGTTAATATTCAGAAAAAAATAGAAGTCAATAAATAAAAAAAAAACTGACGTGAATTTTTAAAGTTTCTATAGGCTAGATAATGAAGGTTTGAAATTTGAAATTTCATAGAAACTTTGTTTGAGTTTTTCCATTCCTTCTTGATTGGAGTGTAGAGAAAAAATCAATAATTTTTCAAATTCTTCATTTTCTTTAGCTTTTGATTAATAAATCCAGTAGTTTATTAATGTAATTGCATATTGTTTTACAAATTCATCAAATAAATACCTCTATTGCCTGATAAAAAAGTCACTGAAACATAGCTAAGTAAAATCAATTATTTGGTTCAGTTATCAATTTAGTCATGTCTTTTTTCACATTGCTATTTTTCATCAGAGCAAAACGTAGATTTCTTTTTATGTTTTATGTAAAGTGTTGATATTCCATCAGAGAAAGTGATTCTAAAACATGGAACTAAAATGAAAAGGTTCTGATGAATTTCAATTGAACTTTTCAATTTATCAATAACATTAAAAATTGACTGATTAACTGGAAACTCCGACAAAACTACAGTATTTATTGTTCGATAAATGAACCAAAAGTTAAATTTCCATAATACCCAGTACTACAGGAAATAATTAAACAAGTACAAATGATTTTTTATCAAGTTTGAATATCGATGATCAAAGTTTTCATGACAGTATGAGGTAAAGATCCAATAATTTGTCCAATTTAAATTCAGCCGAGTACTTATTAAAACATCAGATGCAAGTTGATCATAAGTCTGGGTCGGGAATTGATTCAGAGTAAGCCACAGGTTTCCATTTGGATGAAACTTGTCGTAGCAAATGCAGATACTCCGTTCTAGTTTCTAGGCAAATAGATACGTCTGGTGGCTGGTATCCTCTATGTTAGCAGTGTATATCTGGTTTGGTGTAGCTGAAGGAACCTTCGAGTTTGGTATACGGCTAGTGTATAGAACAGTAGACTAGTGAGACTACGAAATGAGAAAATGGAGGATTTGGGATAGAAGGAGATGAGAATCAGGACAAGATAGACTGAAGGCAATACCTTCAAATGGGAAACTAAACACGTACCAACCTCGACAGCGTGTTGGGTAATTATGGAAGCTATACCCATCCTCTACTCACTCTTTGCCAGCTCACAGACTCGGTAATGATAGTAATGACCGAAACGTGCAAGTCCGATGGAGAAGAGTGATGAGTAAGGCAAAAGGATCTCGTGTTTCGTATCATTAAATCCCATAGTTGTACTACAATGGTGGTGAATGAGTTTAGAATGAGGATTTTTAGGAAATTTCTAGGTGATACAGTTTATTTCTCTATTTAATCAAGCGAATCGTATTCGTTGGCCGGGGTGATGTAAGGTAAATCGACCAGTAAATAGATGACGCAGGTCGGGTGATGAATGAACTAAATATATAATTAGAGGATAAATTTAATATCATCTTATATATCATAATTAATCTTCAAACTTCTCTTGTTTTATTTTTATATATTTTCTTTTCAACTGAAAAAGTGTTTTTCTTTATAAACAATTTTTTTTGTCAATAAATAAATAAGTAAATTCAAAGAAGGATCGAGTGGATTTGAAAGGATAATATTAATTTCAACTATTAATAATATTAGTATTAATTCAAAGATTAATTGAGGATATCTCAATCATCCCTTAATATATTAATATCAAATACATCATTATCAGGGTTGATTTGAAAACCTAATCCCTTCGGATTTATGTTGTTCAATTGTGATTTGATTTACGAAATTAGCTCAGTGATTTATTAACAGTTTTTCTCATTTTATCATTTTTTATATAAATAAACACAAGAATCACTTCAACTATCTGAAGCATTAAAAATATTTCGTTAATATTTGGATGTTTTAAAGGATGAAAAATGACTCTAGAATGCGTCAAAGAAATGTCTAGAGGGGTGGCAGACAAAGTGCACGTAAATATGGACGTGAATGTGTGTTTTATTTAAAATATATTCTGAATGATTAAAGGGTATTAATTATTTTTTTTTAAATAAGAATGTTTGCTCGGGATACGAAATGTTTAAATAATTTTTTCCTCTATTGATATTCTTGTTAGCCTAGTATATCTACATGAAAAAATGAATTGCTCAATTGGTATAATTAACTCATTGATCATTTGGAAGAAAAAAAAATGCAAACCACGAATTTACAGTATTCAGACCTTTAAAAAATAATTTATTCTATTTCTTGATCAATTTACATTTAAAAATAATTATTAAATAAATAATAGCTTCAATAAATGCATTATAATTAAAATCTTTGAGTATTAAATAAAATAAATATATTTTATATGCAGCATTTATAAATGATAATAGTTCGTTATCTAGTGTAGCATACTATTTGTAGACAGAGGGTAAAAGAAGAACAAGCAGAATATCGTAACGAGTTCGTTAGATGTTGGGTATTTTACGGAAATTCGCCCCTGGCTTCGCTCCTCTTTTCCTCTTCTCTTTTTAACGACTCTAGAGGATCTCACGAGTCTTGATTTTCTCTGCACCTGTTGCAATCCCAACGTACACGTCTTCCCTGAGCTTTTTCCCACTTTTCTGATGTGTTACTAACACTAGAAATAAAAGTATTATACTGTCTAATATTTACAGTTTTATACTTTTTTTCCGTTGCTGTGCAAATCCTCTTCGGATGTGATTTTCACAAGTTTAAGTTTTTTTTTGTCATTTTTGTGGCTATAGTTAGTAGAGGTATTCATTTGGGTTAAAATTAAATAACTACACTGTAAAATTTTTACAAAAGATTGTTACAATTGTTTTAATAATTAATTTAACATTTTTGAATGCTAATGACATTTGAGCTGAAAAAATTCAATTAAAATTTATTTATATTTTATATTAATTGATTCTTTTTATACCAAGTGTATAAAAAAATAAGGAAAAGTTTGATTGAGAATATTTTTTTTTAGTTAAAATAAAATGAACTGTTGAAATCTCTTTTTACATGACAGTTGGTACTAGCAAAAACATTTTCTGCAACTACGATATAGTTTGTCCGGGACAACGAGCTCAACGTTATCAGACTTCCGCGTAATAACACTCGTACATTGCAAGAGTATAGATGCTGTACGGCTAAACGGCTTATCTGTAGACCAATGACTGCGTATACCACCCTCGAAAGGCTGTCGGTATTCATCATCCCTTCTCTTTATGTAATAGTCATTGACAATGGCCGCAATCTCACTCGGATTTTGTTGACATGAATTTTCTTGGAGGAAAATAATCTCGAGATTAATAATCGTTTCTTTTAATATTTACTAGTAATACTGAAACACTAAAGAAAGAGTTTGGATATAGTGGGAGAGTAAGGGGATGTAGAATAGGTAAAAGAAAAGCTAGAAGAGATATTGAACGTGAGAACAATACCGCGTGGTCTGAATTTTAAATTAAAAAAATATAAAAAAATGAAAATATAGTGTATAAAATGTAAATTCTCGGAAAATATGATGGAGGTGGCATTGAAAAATATTTCTTGACAAGAGTATACAAAAAAAAAGAAGTTAACAATAAAAAATGGATACATCTGTACTAACCTAGGATAATATGCACTGCTTTTGTAGTATTCTTTTACTCACCGCATGAATTTGCTATAATTTATAATTACCACACATTATGACAATTGTGATAGTCATTTTTCAAACATAATACGGAGATATGAAAAATAAGCTTATTTATGAGTCAAGAATAATCTTAAATAAGTCGTGTATATAAAATTTTTATCATTACAAATAGTATACATATTTATACTCATCAGAGAAGAAATAATAGTTTTTTCACTTATTTTGAATTATTTATTGACACGAAAATTTTTGTAGTAATTTTAAATTTAATTTCTTCCGAAATTTAAATTAAAGGAAATATCCATTTGATTTGATCCAACATTAATTTACAAAATTCTGTGCAATTTGAAACCAATATATCCAGGGTTTATACACTGAATGAAATTTTAAGTGAAATTTAGTATGTTGACGTCGTAAATGGAGGTCATATCGAAATTGCAACAAAATTCATTTGACTGTACCATAAATTTTAGTGTCTATTACAATTTTTTTTTTAATGTTCTCAATCAAAATAATGGTAACCAATATGATAAATTTTATATAATAACTAATAATAAAATTAAAATATCAAAAGAAAATACCAAAAAATTTTTAAAATAAACCAAATTAAATAATATAATTTTTAAAATGATCGTAAACCTCTCGAGTATATGTGATGTTTTATTAAGTAAATTTTCCTATTAGTAAAACATGCAAATATCTTCCATTTAAGTGTAGATAAAAAATAATAAATATCATTTTATCATGTAAATATCTCTCTTGAAAATCTAAAAACGCATCAGAATAAATCAGTCTATGTTTCAATCTATTTTGCTAAATAAATTCAAGGATTTTAATAGTTTAAATTTCCAATAATTTAACGTCATGTCGAGCGTGTAGATAATAATATAACGATCGAAGATAATTATTCTACTTAACATGACGTGACGTGCACAAATTTTTGGGAATGTTGGTGTTAAAATATCTTCTACTATTAAAATACACAGCAGACAAAAAATTGATTCTTTTCTAACTGTTTGATTTTTCATAATAATTATTAATTATTGATCATTTATTTCTCTCAATACGAAAAACTTCAATTACTATCAAGAGAAATTATTTTCAATGCAATTATTATGATCAATCAAATCCAATACTATTGAAGTAAATAAAAGCTTGACAAAATGGAGCAATTATGATTTTTATCGAATGAAAATGAATGAGTATGAAAAGTGAAAAAAAATTCTCTTGCAATTAAAGAAAATTGTATACAGGTGGGACGAGGGATGAGAGATAGTTTTTGAAAGAGGGAAAAGATACATCTACCGATTGAGCGACCCTTATCTCGATGATACGCGGATATTCCTGGAATCATTATCTCCTCGCGTACACTGGTGGAAATGAGCAAAAAAACTTGGGGAATGAGGAAAGAGTATGACTAAAAGAGGGTTGGATGCAAGGAAACACGCTAATGGCCAGACAATGACCGGTGTTGCAAGCTTTCCGGAGCTACAACTTTAACGATGCGTTTTCGTTCAAAGCTTGCTTGAATGGAAATTTCTAGAAGGCCTCCAGCTACTGTGGGATCAGATAAAAAATCCGGAACTTTGTTTTTTTCTAATGCCTAGAAGTATTTGAATACTGATACCTTTATTTTAGTTTGTTGTGCGTCAATACATTATTATAATGGCCAGGCCTTTCATTTTGTAAGTTTCATTTAGTTTATCTTGTATTAATGCATGCGCCAAATGTGCTCACAAAGTAATGGTATTTAAAAATAAACTTCTGTTAGAGGGAGAAGTTTTTAAATACCTCAAATACAACTTTATCTTTTAAATTTTGTTGGATAGCTTTAAAGTACTTAGAAAAAAAATTGGGTTGAAGTGGGATTAATTGATTCTAAGAATTTTTTTTTCTTAAAGAAAATTTATATAAAGAATTTTGAAGATGTCATCAAATAATAGCTGTTAGCTACATTTTATTATGTTGTTTGCTTCATAATATTATGTAATTATTAAATACATTTAAAATGTCTTTCCAACGTTTCTCTCTCTCTCTCTCTCTGCTGGTATTAAATTTAAACTCCTCGAAAAAATTATTTCATATTTATTTTTTAACTTTAGAAAATCTCGACATGTATGAAAACAACCCTCTACATTGAAATATTCATTACTCACTTTGACTATTTGCATGACTTTAATTCCGCAGTTTTTCTCAACGGCAATAGAAGATTCATGCAAACTCAATTATTAAAAGCTTCAAGAATATAAAATATAAAATCACAGCATATTGCTAGGGATTTTTATTTACATACATTTTTAAAATAAAAATGATTTAAAAGAACATAAACAAGGAGGATTGATCAAAATGTCAAAATGGAAAATAAGCTAAATTATTAAAATTCCATATTTCATATTTTATAGCCATATTTTACATTCTTTTGACTATTCAGTAATATCACAAACTAGTAAATTATATCAAAACTTCTTGAAAAAAAAATAGATTAATTTTTAGATAATTCAATTTACAAGTATTAATTGTATTTATTCAGTTACAATTATTATTCTAGTCATCATGAAATAAAATCCACAAAATTATCATAAATCAGTAATAAAAATAAAATCATGGGTTAGCCCTGTTGTAATATAATCAATTTTACACAAAGAAAAATGCATAGTAACGATTTCTATGCTCTTGGCATTCTCTGCCAGTCATTAGATGACAGCTCCATATGCCTTTGAATCCCATTACATCTGTCTCCTCTCCACTATATGAATGAGTCTCATCACTATTCACATTTGCAGTATAATCATGTAACATAGTGATATCGATTACGTCAGTAGTCAATGTCACAGCTGTAAAATTTTTATTTAACTTATAATTGCTTTTTTTTAAAGTGTATTGAACTCTCATCAATCAATGAATGAACAATCGAAAAATGATCAACTTAATTTTTATTTCAAAAATAAATAAATAATCAATTATTGAGGTAAAAAAACTTGCTTGAAAATTCATAATTAATGCAGAAAAATACTTAAAATGGGGATATTTAAAAATTTTCAATTTTACTAATGAATTACAATAGAATTCGAAGAGATTTATTATTTAGTTCAGTCAATAAGATTTTTTTACAATCATGATCATATTCCTTTTATATTATTTTAATTCATCTGGTACAACGGACTGTTATTTTCCATTGTTAAATTCACCTCATAATTACAGAATAGTTTTTACTACAATATTAATTATATTTTCTATGGAAATAATTTTGTATAGCGAACAATAATGCAAATAAAAATATTCTCATAAAAATAGATCATTGAAAATAAATATGAATGATTTTTTAGTGAAAAACTTGTAATGACAACTATTCTGTTGGTCAGGTGATTAACAAGTAGTCTCTAGTGTTAATTGCAACAAAAATCAGGCGATCAATCATAATTGTAACAAAAAAAAACAAAAAAAAATTCATTAACAAGTAGAAAAATATTTTTATTTTGTTTTTTCATGGAAAAAATTGATTAGAAAATGGTTAGAAGCGATTAATAAGTTGTCTAGTGTGCAACCTACCTAAAAATAAATAGCACCATTGCCACCGGTTGCCGGGACGTGTTTGCAAGTTTTTAAGCGCATGCGTGGCCCAAGTGACTGAGAAAATATCGTCATATCCTACTTGCACCCTCGCGAGTACCTATACCACCCTCTGATAGCACCCTCTACATTAATCTATCTTCTTTGTCTTGCGTTCATGCCCTTTATGTAAGTTTTCTCAATGTTTCCTTGTCTGGCTTCTACATACCAACGTTGAGCGTCGTCGTCGGGGCTTCCCCGCGAGTGAATCGACGCAAGTCGCTCAGTTACTGGTCGAGCGCGACGCGAAAGAGACGCCAAACTACCCTTCATAGTGATCGCAATCGACTGAAAATTTTTTTCTACTATTTAAATAAATTTAAATACAATTTAAATGTCAATTATCGTCAAATCGAATAAATAATTCATTAAAGAATTAAGTGAATAATAATAATAACACATAAGTAGTTATATTGTTAGCTATTTTATTTCATGACTGTTGGAGGTTATGTATAGCCATGTGGAAGGGTTGGAAATAATTGAATTACATCATTTTTTCACAAACATCTAAATAATTGTTTATAAAATAACAATAACCAGTGTACTTATTAATTAATGAATATTATTATTCATTGATAATTTGGTGGCCACCTGTGAATCATTCACGTGATCAGTCATTTTCTTGTGCATATCAGCTATATGAAAAGTAGACTATAAGTGAAATATTTAAGCAATCAATTTGTTTATTAACTCAAGACTTACTGATATGAATAAGCAATTATTGCAATTAAAGTATTTACGTACATACTTATAGTTCATGATTATAAATAATTAGAGTGAAAAAAATTTATCAGAGCATATAATAAATAAAGGGTTGAATTATCAGTGAATCGACATTCTTGCATATTATACTGTTGAAAATCCTCCTTGCCCCTCATCATATTTGCGTTTTTTTTGTGCTTTATCTCTTTCTCTCTCTTTCGAATTATACATGAATGTTTTTCCGATTCATATTACATCGTGATGTCAACCGTTAATGTCACGCAAATGTACTTAGTATAAAGTGATAACTAAGTGTAGTGATAGTAAAGAGTAATTAATTCATCACAATCATTTGTTTTATTTGTTAAAAGTACGTAATATATTTGGAATTGACGTCAATTAAAAGGTATGTCTAATTATTCAAAAATTATTTTAATAATTTATTTTTTAATATACAATTAATTATAGATTTTTAATTATTAATTATTAATGAGCAATAATTAGGCTAGAATGGCAATTGGATTTGAAGATTTGTTTTTTAAACTGTTAATTAACATAAATATGAATAAAGTCTAAATGAATGAAATAAATACCACGAATGTGTACATGTTGATTATATTTTATATCAAAAAAGCAACAGAAATTTCCCTAGAGCATTACAGTAAATGTGAGTTTTCTACTTCATTTTAAATTACATATGTATCTGAATGTTTTGTGGTGTAGTTGACGTTGAAAGCGCAGACAAACACCGGGTGAATCATATAGAAATATTGTTCATAAGAATACTCGTCGTGTCTCGTATCATGCTTGTATTGCAGTTTGAGAGAATTTTATATTGACGTTAAGAGTTTATATTATGTTGAAGTCAAAGCAGGGGAAATGTTCGTTTTCAGGCGGAGCGGAAATACAAAATTTTTTTTTTATTTTATCCGAAAAATACTAAAATTTTATTTTGTCCTTTTTTTTCCTATTTATGTCTGGAAAAATTCCAATATAAGAATTCTCAGCCAATTTTACTTCAATAATTACTGTTATTTTTAGCAACAATTTATTAAAAAAAAATAATTGACTATATTTTTTTCTCATTCTAATTACATGTAATGGAATATTAATTACTAATTGTTTAATTAAAGTTTAACTGAAAAATTTTATCATTTAGTAAGTAGTGTTTTATGATATATTTATTTTCAAGTCAAGGAAAAAGAAAGCATTAGTGTGACTTCTATACCAACTTACTAAAGATATACATTGTTTAACAACAGATATTTATCTTTGAGAAAAGTTTTTAGTTAAATACAAAAAAGAGAAAAAATAAAAAAGGAGAAGGAGGAGGAGGAAGTAGAGCAAACTGATGGAAAGTAGCTGAGACAGAGAATGATTATGGCACTTTCTCGACGACATTCGTTCGAGAAGATACAAGCACTAGACTGAGGTACAAATCCGTGAATCGGTCGCAAGGTATGAGAGCTATAAAGAAGCAATGCAGTAGCACTACAAGTCCGCGTACAAATTTAGCTAACATCTGGTTCAGTCTATTTCGCCTTTAGTTCAACCATCAGATTGGAATGACCTTTTCTATTTATCTTCTTTTCTACCAAAAAATTAGTATCCTTTCTTATCTGTCTTAACGTTTTAAAAAATTATTACCAGTGTTTTCTTCTCTCATTTTTCAGCCACGTTTTTTTCATCAGATCTATTTTTCAAGACCTTTTTATCCAAATTACTTCTTCTAGAAAAATAAACAATTAAATTTTTTTAATCTTGATTCAGCAATTATGCACTTTTCTGCATACACTGTTTTAGTAATATTCAAAATTTAATTTATTTAAATAAATAATTCACCATTTATCTTTTGCGAATAATTTAATTATAAATATTAGTAATGACTGCATCGAAAATATTAAAATATAGATGAGAGAAGTTATTCAAGAGATTTAAATTCACCTCTTAATTATTATGATTCCAATAAATACAATCTTTTGAAATTATTTTTATGATGATATAAATTATGCTATTATATTTGATCATTTATTGTAATTATTAGTAATTAAAATATAGAGTAAAATAGTAAAACATATATTGATCTTGTTTAAAAGGTCCATTCAACCGAAGAGTTATATATATTGTTAGTATGAACACGGTTGAAAATTTCCGTTTGTTATTTCTACGATTAAGTAGATCAAGAATTCTACCGTGAAAAGTCACGAAAAGGGTAGTCGAAAATGTAGTTTCCAATAAAATACATTAAATCTCGTTTAAGAGTTAATCCACTTTAGCATAAACCTCTATGTTGTTTGGTCACACGACGGGATTTTAATTTGAATTTTTTCACTCTATTCAAATAATCTGAAGGAAAGAAAGATTTTTTTTTTTCTAAAGAGCTCAGAAATTCTAGTATATGTAAATGCACTAGGATAAATATATATTTAACTTGCGCCTGCGTCAACTAATCGAACTAATCGAATATGAAGACGTGGGGTTTGAAAAAGTTAGGCCTCTTGAGGTATTGAAATGTAGGAGGCGAAGTCGGAAAAAAAGGAAAGAAGAATGATGAGGAGTGAATTGAGGATGCAGTAAATGAAATAGAGAAAAACTTAGGAAGGTTGGAATGGCAAGAGAAAGCACAAATAGTTGAAGAGAGATGAGGAGTTGTGAACTCTCTGTATAGTCAAACTCAAGAGGATGAATTAATTGCTGGACTACAGGAGGTTCAAATTTTCACTGCAAGGATTAGTTTGAAGCATTCAAACTACTTGAAAAAAAACAATCAGACTTTTATCCATTTATGATTTCATAGTTCTAATGTGTGGGCTTGATTCGTTTTTTTTTTACTTCTGAATAAATAAAAAATATTCATATATATATTTTTTGTTGGTGAATTATTTATCTAAACATCAAAGTATTGCTTGAGGACGTTAGTTAATGGATAAAAAAAACGTTGTAAAAATCTGGAAAATATTCTTGGGCTCAAGGAGGATACACTGAGAGAGGAAGACTATTTTCTTAGGATTTTGCTTCCCTAGGGAATGGCCCAAGAGTCCATGAAAGACTGCTGGCACAATTTGGAAACAAGAACGGGATTTTCTTAGATAAATAGCTATCTTAGATACTTTTTTATCACTATGGCTTTCGATACATTATGCTTTAGGAATAGAAAAAAATGAATTTCTCAAAATTTCTAGATGAACTGTCAACTTTAATTTGATATTAACACGTTGTTCGCCAATATTTCATCATTTGAATATCTAAATAAATAAATGATTGAAGATAACAGCTGGAGTTGAATCAATTTTTTTTTTAATAATTGGTTGAAAATTTCAAACGGAATAAAATAAGAAATTGATAAAAGAAATAATTTTCCTTTATTTGCACTTTTCGTCAGAGGCGTTTATCGAAATCCAATAGAAAGGGCTGATGGTTTCGTCTAGCTGCGGGTCGTTAATCGCAATACATTTATTCGTACATGACCTTCTCGTTTTACATCTCTCAATCCTATCGTGACACTTTTCCCGGCGATAGATCTTGCTATTTTAGCGTCTAAAATGAGTCTAGTAAATTTATTGTTAACACTAGTATGATTAATTTATCTTTACTTCAATGTTGATTGATGTTTATCGTATCCATGCATATGTTAATTATTCTCACAAACTTATCATGAAGATTTATTACTTTTATGCTACATTTGTATAGTAGTGAATATTCTATTTGAATATTATTTTCCCTCTTAAACTCTTAAAAACCCTTTGCTGTCAAATATCTTCAAGTAGAAGTTTCATTTTCATTTGAATTGAAATGTTGTGGATTGGATTTCAAACACACTCTGTCGTTAAAACTTTTGTCGCAAACAATTAACCGATTTTGATATTTGAATTTAGTACAAATATTTTCAATAATTTGATAACAGTTTCAACTGGTATAAATAACTAAATTAACTTTGATTTTTAATCAACATACTTGGAATAAAGTTTTTTTTTTTTTTCAAAATCATTCGATCCATGATATAAATTAATTATTTTTATAATAAATAATATGATGGATAAAAAAAAAAATTTTTTTTATAAAAATATTTTACGATACTTTTATTTGTCTCAATTAAAAATAAATAGCTTAAAAACTACACTTATTAATTAATCATTAATCAATCTAATTAAAAGACTTGATTTAGAAAAAATATTTATAAAAATTGAGGACAGAAAACCACAATAAAAATTAATTAAATAAAAGAGTACTTTAAAATGAAACTAAATGCTTATTTATACCGCAGTTTTATTAATTTCTCGTTTAATTGAACGATAAAAAAATTTAATAAAATTCATTCATCTTCTTTTATAAAGTAATTTAATTAAACATTAATTATTTTAACCACTTGAATGGTAACATTGTTATTTTACTTTATTATTAATGACATGAATGTTTTTACACCACCGTTGCATCGTCTAATCCATTCTCACTACATCATTGTAATTCAACGATGAGAAACAGAGACAACTTAGCCAATGGAAAGTCAGGTAAAGCTCCCAAGTGAGATACTAAATGCTGTTTCCAACTCAAGACATGTACAGTGAAAGGTTACTGGTAACACTGCAAAGGTTGTTTCGTCAGAAAGAAAAAGACAAAAAGAGCAGAGCAAGCAAGAGACGAAAAAGCGTAGACAAGAGAAACAAGAGGAGGAGAAAGGGTTGGTGGTGGTGAAAAGGAAAAAGATAAAAAAGGAAGAGAGAAAACAGAGTGCATCGATTTATGTATATACAGTAAACTTGGAGAAAAACCATTGGATTTCATTCCTATCTACCCTCTCTCCAACATATAGTACTCATCTTCAGTCCTATTTTATCCTTATCTTTCTCACATTCTCCTCAGACTTTACCAATCGATGAGAATAAAATACCTACACTGTTTCGTTATGTTTTGGATCATTTTATTATGTAAAAATTGCTTTTTCTATTAATTAAAAAATAACGTCAATTAATTATTAAAAGTTTTTTTTAATATGTTTATTAGATAGTTTTATTGGTATTGAATTGAGAATAAATTTTATTCGAGTGCTTCAAAATTATTGTGATATTGTTATAGGAAGAGAGAAAGAGAGAGAAAATGAAATATTGGAATCAATATCCAAGTTGCATAAAATGTGATAAATTATTTACTGAATTGTTTCTGTTCAGTGTATCATAATAATTAATTCACAAAAATATTTTCATTGCATTCATTAATTTAATTTAATTTTAGTGATATTATTTTTAATTATTCTTTTTACAATTAATAAACATCATATTATTGAAATTGAAAATTAATTTTTATTCAAACAACTTTTTTACTTGAGGATGAGTCTTTGTCTATTGGTTGATTATTTTTTAACTTTATCTTACAAACTTGAATTTGGGAAAACTTTCGAGCATAAATTTTGGCACAAATTTATTTTCTAAAGACATATGGAGTTTGTAAAAACATTGGAGAAAATGATAATGATAAGAATAGAAGGAATATCTGCAGGGATTTGTGTATGTGTGTATCAAAGAGGTCGGGAAGAAACAAAATGTCGAAATGCCAAAGTGAAGGACTACATATTCCTGTTTTTACTCAACCTTACTCTCCCGGACTCATCCTCTCTTATATTCACCACCCCCTTTTTTTATCCTACCCATTTTTTATATCCTACACTTCAGAGACACCAAGTGTATTGCATTGTTGAAAAAGCCACAACGAATCGTGAAAAATATCGTGAAGGGAAATACCAAGACACTTGAGAAAAGAACAAGGGTGTGCTAGAGAGAAAAGAGGAAACGACGGATGAGAATCTCGAGGGGATGAGATGCTTCTCGGTCTCAACAACTTCCCGGGATACAATGGGCTACGGTTTACCGCATTTACTTCAACCTCTTTATTTTCTCACCTTCCTCAGACCAGCTCGGACACGTTCAATCGTGTGATCCACCTTTTATCTGGGTGGAAATTTTCATCTATGAATTCTTAATTTAATACATTAAACCATTAGAGTAAAGCAAATTGCCATTCTTATCTTTCTATAATCAGTGATTTCGAATGGCATTTTATTAATCATTGTTTCTTAGGAAATCATTTATTATTTCAAGCTAGCTTTTACGTCTGTAAAAACGTTCAAGAATATTGGTTTAGCAATTGAAAATCATTTCACCAGTTAGATTAAACTGTCTCGAAAGTTTTATTTGTAAAACGAATAAAAAAAAGATAATTTTTTTTGCTGCTTTTATGGTATTATTTTACACAAGAATTTTTTTTTAAGTATAAAAAATTCGTTGGCCGACAAAAGTTTGGAATTTCTACTTCCTTACTTCAGCACTTTACTTATTTTTTAGAGATTATCTTGGCTCGAAAAATAATATTGACATTTCCAACTATCATTTTTATGCAGTAACATAAATTACTAAATTTATACTTCAATATGCATTATCTTTTCAAAACTTGAGCTCTCATAAATTACAATTTGATTTCTTGCAACCACAAAGTCAAAAAATGTAATATATTTATTCCACGGTATTTTTAGAGAAAGGAAAATATTTAAATCATTATCTCGATTGTTTGGAAACTCAATTTGCATAGTATGTTATAAATCATCCGCGAAAATCAGTTCGAAATGTCGAAGAGCGTTGTGACAATGTCAATTGGCTATCTATTAGTTAACACAATCTATTCTAGCAACGTTCAAAGCCACTTGTGTCAATACCGAAACGTGGTACACATATGTAAATTGAGGATAGTAGTAGTCTATATTCTGTCTGCGCCCTGAGTCCATTTAGGTAGTTAAACAAGCGTTAGGACTTAAATCCAGTTATGGAGAACAGAAAATAGATCGGTTATCAAATAGGTTGCAGAGAAGGATTAGATCAGGTCTGTTCCAACAACTTTCTGTAAGAGAATCCAGTTGAGAGATAACGGGAAGTGAAAAACCGGATGACCAAGTCAAGAAACTATATGAGTAGGTGGATTGATATTTCTTAGAACATAATGCTAATAAATATTTGATTTATTTACAAGTTTGGCCAAATGAGGAAACGTATAAAATTTATAATACATAAACAATTTTACTTATAAGGTCCATTGATTAAAAAAAAAATTTCCTTTTTCAGCAAACTGATAACATTCTTTGATAAAATAACATTTTTTCATTATTATTTTTTTACAAAAGAGAAATTTTCATTGTTTATCACTTTCATAAATTGCTTTTATCTCTATTAAAGAGGTGAGATTAATAATAATAATTAATATTTATTGAAAAGTTGATGTAAATAAAGTTTTGAAAAAATTTTAAAAATAACTAGACTATTGTGATAACTTTGTCTCATAAAAAATACGTTTTTACGTGGAAGTATGTTAAAAAATCATTATATATCTATATATAAATTTATTTAAATGAAGCTTAATGAACAAAACTTACAAAGGTCGCTCACTACAGTGAAAAATATTTGTAAACAAGTTTGAAACTTTTGGTGTGCAAAAAGCTTTTAAACGATTTAGAAACATCCATTCGGGAGTGCCAGTCGATAAGTAATATTTAGTGACTAACAAAATGGAATATAAAATTAAATGGCATACATTAATTTTGTAAAATACTTCATAAAAACACTAATCTAAATTATTCTTCATTTTATTTCCATTAATAAGGGATTTCTTTTTTCAAATAATTTATTTCTGTAGACATATTAATATTATCAGCATTTACAAGTGTACCTTTTACTCCTATATTACACTTATTGAAACGGTTTAGGTACGTGAATTTGTTGGAATTTATTACAAAAACATTACGAGGTACGTGACGCTAAGGCTTTTAGACTGTCTCATCTCGAGGAATTTATATTTTTCTTTAGCTCTGAGCTTTAGTTTATCTCCGTTCTCTTCTACTGCCACTTACTCGAGTTACGATCTGACGACGAGACGTCAGGGTTAATTTTCTTCCTCTTCTGGGATCCTTCATACAGTCTAGATCTTCCTAAAGCGTTTTCTCGTCAAAATGTTTATAGTTTTTCTACTAAGCGTTTTCATTACCATTGTGAATTCATGAATACAAAACACTTTAATTCTCAATAATAAAAATAAAAAATAAATTAATTCGATTTTGAATATTTATTTATTTTACATCAAAGAATATTCAGTTGGAGAAGAAAAAGTTGAATGAAAAAAAAAGAAACTTAAAAATAAAAAAGTTTTGAGTGGGTAGAGAAAAAAAAAACAAGGGAAGAATGGAATTTCATTTCATGGTACGTAGCTCTATTAAATCTTGTAAGTTTCTTAATTGGATTATTCTCGAATTAATTAGCTTTGTTTGAGTATTTTTTTCATAATTATTAATATTGTAAGACAATAAGAACATCATAACGATAAGATTTTAAAGAAACACATTAGTATTTTGAATGAGGAATATCACTGTTTTATTTTAATATTTTTTGAATTTAAAAATATCAGTTATTATTTATTATTCATATTTACTTTTGTGATTTTTCTCTCAATATTTATACACAGTTTCATCTTATGTTTACGAGCATCAGTTCTTCAGCTTGTATTTAGTTTAGTTTGCCGATAGAGTTTCTCATGGGAAGTATTGATGCAAAGTTCACTCACATAGTTGAAATAATGCTTCAAATAATGGTGTGTGACGCAACACTAATGCGTCAGTATGTACTAAAGTTTGTTGGGTCTTCGATCTATGTATATATGTCTATATATAATCTATTATGTTTGATATAATAACGTCTAACTTATAATAGTTATCAAATACTCTCATAAAAACAACTATGATAATAGTATTTAAATTTAAACTTCTTAGTTTAATGAGGAAATTTGTGAATATCTCTATCTACGGTTGATCATGGAAATTTGGAGTACTAAATAATTTTGCAAAACAAATAATTAGTAGAGGATTGTTGGATAATTGTTGAAATTTAACTAGTGAAAAATTATTTTTAACACTCACCTCAATAAGATAGAGTGATGAAAAAAATTTATATATTATTGTTAGCGTGGAGATCAATGACCTGTGTGATATTGATTATTTTATTTTGCACTGTGATTTTGGCAATTTTATAAAATCAATTCGTATGTATGATTTGTACAATCAGTATAAATGTCAAAGTAACTTTTTTTCAATTTTTCATTTAACTTTTAATTATTAATAAACAGAACAATAGTTGGTATAGAAAAAATTTTTGTAACGAGAAACATTCTCTCAATGAAATTTTTTCTATTGTATTACACATTTATATAAGAGTAGAAATACAACTACTGATGCTAATTAAGCTTATATTTTTTTTTAAAATAAAAATCATAAAAAATACCACATTGTGTTTGGAATAAAAAAATGTAAAACTTTTATTTACAAAAGTAAATTCATTTTCTATCATGGTTTGATTTACTTGATAAATATATCCTCTTAAATATTTAAACTCTTCAACCCTCACTTTTCTTTATCGCGAATGTCGGTTGCATCAATGGCGTCGCATCAGACTCGTTGCCAAATGGACCGCGAATTCATCGATCCTTGTCTGTATACCCTTTAGCTGTCTAGAGATATACAAGAAATGTAAGGAGAGCATAACTAAAAAAATTGACGGTAAAAATGAATTTAAAAAAGTGTAAAAGGAAGACGATTGTATCAAGCGACGTAAATTAAAGTTTGTCCTGAATAAGATGCTTGAAAAAATATGATATTTCCATAATGACATTTCTATTAAGAAGGGCGTTGCTGATGCAAATTTTTCTCCAGATTTCTTCCTCTCCTGCAGTCATTATACCAAGTAGAAATGCTACGGCGCCTGGTTTTGTTGGCAGATCTTTCTTTTCTTCTTCCTCTTGTCATTCCCCTCGCCATCTTCCTTTGGTAACCTTCCAAACGGACTTTTGGCTCGTCTTGGAAACGATTCAAAGCATTCGGGCCATCGATTCTCGTTTAATTCTCAAACTGCCTTCCGTTAATTGTCACTCTAAATTTTACATTATTTAAATTATTTAAATTCGAATTAGACAAGACCGTTTTATATTTGAAGAATTTAACTTCTAAATAATATTCAACCAAAATAAATATTCCTTCTATTTAATTATCCTGTTATTAACAATATTAATAACAGCCTATTAAATTATATTTTACATTACTTTATTATTGATTTGATAAAGTTTATAAAAAATAACTTTTTTTGTTTATTGCAGTAATTATTCGCGATAAAAAATTTTTATAACAAATTTATCATAAATAAGTTTGATTGATTGTCACTTAAATATGTCATGATACGACCATAAAGATAAATAGATGAGATTAACTAAGGATAATAAAAATGATTTATTAATGATTAACTTGTATTATGCAATGTACATATAATTACTAAAAAAGATTTAGTAGTTTATTGTGAAGATGTCAACTGAAATACATCTTATATATTTTCGATCTATAAATTTTATTTTCATAAAAGAAAATTTGTTTATCGTAATCAAAACTTCAATTTAAAATTATATTGTGTAATATCAAGTTATGAATCATTTTCGTTATTTGACTTATTGAAATAAATAAAATTCATTAGTTTATTCTAAAGTTGTAGAATCAAGATATGTGAATTCATTGTTATGCATGATACATATTCTAATCAAAGTCGAAAAACTAATTTTCAGAAACGTATGATTACAGTGTGAGAATTAATTATTTCGAGCTGATTGTAGTCGAGAAGTGAATTCTAAGCAAATGATGAAAACATTTAATTAAAATATATATGTACATATATATTAAGATTTTAACAAAGAAATATATCTATAGATAAAAATGGTTAATGTAGTGATAATGAGGTGACAACAGTGACCCAATACACAATACCCTCATAAACATCAATAATCCATTGTACAAAGTTGTATGAAAATCTTTTGGTGAAGAATCAATTTTTTTTTCTTTAATCCCTGTTTGATGTTCTCTAGAATGCCTTAGGGGCATTTGAAACAAATTCTTCTGTGTTGGTTTTATTAATAAAATTTACTACTTGCTATGAGGTCTGAATGGTTATAAATCAATTTTATTTATTTTAAATCTTGAAAAAAAACTTTTTCCACGTATGTGCTATAAATTGAGCTATAGAATGTCACCAATGCAGTGCTAGAAATCTAGTTTTACAAGTAACAACATTGCTATTATCAATTACTACTTTTTTTTATTCTAGTTTGACTATTATTTATTAATAAATTTTTTTCATTCATCTATATATATTTTGGATATCATTGATAATATCTATTATTAGAATTTTCAATCTTGAACGAAAAAAGCTTCAGCCTAGAAAAAAATGATTGGAAAAAAAATTTACATTCAAGATATTTACGTAAATCTGTTCATTTACTGCTTTGAAATCACAAATAACTATTATCATTATTTCTATTCTAAAAATTCCTTTATTCAGCAAACTATTGCTTGCTAGCATGTTTATGCAATGACGCCATTGATCCACATAATATCACATAACTTATATTAAGCTCTTTCATTTGTTGGTTGCATAAGCATCTAAATAGAATAACGTTCAAAAAGATCACGGACCACTGATAATGGAGTTGTTGGTTTGTTACAGTGGTGAAAACTGGCGAAAACCGGAAGTGAGGGAGCAAGTAAAATTACGCCGCGACCACCGATGGCGGCCGCGAGCTTTCCACCAAACTTTTCCAACGTCGGCGTAATCGAGAACTGGTGAGTCATTTATTAGTATTTTTATCCATTTTCATACAATGAAAATTTTCTCATCATTCTTCCTCGTATGTTCAATATTTGTTCGAAAATAATTAAAATATTCTATTTTTAAGTATATTTAGCTTCGTATAGTTTATTAGTTTTCCTTCACGTTCATTTACTTGTTCATAATAATTTTTTAAATATTTCATTTCATATTAAAGCAAATAAACATAAGCTTATATTCTAGTTTAATCGACGTTTGTGAGTTAGAATAGAGCATAGTATAGATTTAGGCGCCGGCGCACTTTATTTTATCAATTTTCGTCGAGTACTCTTTTAGATATAGATTAGGCAGTGAGCGTGTTTCTAAAGGATAGTATAGACATCTTTCGAGCTTTCGATACAGATAAGCTTTTGTATAAACAAAAAAAAAACAATTATATTTCGAATCAAAGATATACTGAAATATAAAACGTTTTTTTTAGATTAATAATGGACTGTAATTATTATTATAATCGTTTTGGTAGATTATTTCATGTGATTTAATTTTTTTGAAGTATGCAAATAGGCTGAGAAGATTTTTATAAATATTCTCCAAGTGTGGAGCATAAAAAATTTCAACTTATTATCGTAACGATATTTTAGATTCCATGCACGCTTTTAAGCTTTTTCATTGCGCGCGTGCAGTCGAAGATAAGCCGTACTTATTTTCATTCGAATTCGTTGGGAGTTTCTTGGATTATTGTGAACAGTTTCGAATTTTATCTTTTTTTTCGTAATGCTTACATGATGTCGACACACATTGGAATTGTCAATTAATAATAACAATAAAATTATAATTAATCTTTTCAAAGCTTTATGTATTTTTTATTGACATTAAAAATGCTATGATAATAAATAAAAATACATATTCGATTGATGAAACATTTACGAGTAATAAATTGAGAAAAAATACTGAAGAGATAAAGAATGAAAATTTGAAAAAAAAAATGAGGTAAATCAGCATAAATGATGAAATTAGAAAAATAAATTTGCACATGATGAGATATACTTGACGTATTTAGAACTCTTTTCACAAGTCTAAAATATCAGAGTGTGTAATAGCTACGTTATTTTTTTTTCTTATAATGTTACCGAGTTCTTTTAAAAATTAATAACAATAAAGTCCAAAGAATATACTGAGCACATTGTAATCCTTGACAAAAAGAAAGACATTTTATGTATCAACCCCTTGAAAGTCACCTTTCATAAATGAAAAGTAGGTCCTTTTTAGTTTCTGATTAAAGCCTTTTTGCTTTCTACATCATACTCTACTCCATTTTTTTCTACTTCACCATCATTTTTCTTCTTTCATTCCAAGTTCACTCTTTGTTTCAAATCACTCTTTAACGTATACTCCGCTTTATTCTTACACTCAACATTTTTGTTAATTTAAACAAAAAAATTAATCATAAAACTACATGAAAAATCTGTTTGTCTGAAAATTGTATAGTTATTTTATTAAAACAAAATTAATTTATAGAAGGAAATTAAAACAAACAACATTTTATTGTACTTGAATGGTTCAATAGTAATAGATTATTTTTTGGTATAAATAAATTTAAAAAATGAATTTTTTTGATTTGAAAAAAATGTATATGAAGTTATGAAGCGAAGTTGTTGTTTGCTGTCAAAATTTAACCATGAATTGCACTTCCGGTTCGGCCGGAAGTGGGATTTAAACCGACAAGAGAGATTATAGACACATGCATTTTTATACAACTCGATGAAATCTCGGTGTGTTATCCAGTCATTTCTATTGCACTGTTAGCAATAGTTTTCATCGATCCTCAAAAAAAAAAATACATCAATATATCACTGCTAGTACTTTTGAAGATTTGTTCAAAAATATGGACCATGGAAAAATTAAAAATAATTTGAATAAATAAATTCAGAATTACCAGCTATAAATTCATTTTAAAAAATTCTGCCAATTGCTTGATGAAAAGTACATATATTTGATTGATCAAATAAATATTATCTTTCTTTTAAATGTCATTTAACAGAAAAAAGTACTTCCAGCTTCAAATCACGTTGAAAGAAATTTTTTCCAACAAAACGTCAATTAGTTCAAAAGTTTATTGATTAAAAACAAAAGAAAAAAGGATTCAATATAAACCTCAAATTGGATGAATGATTGGTTTAACCAGTAAAAAGCCATTTGTAGCCTCAAGTGGTTAAAAAAAGTTCATATGATCAGACATATCAGCCAATGAACTGAATGCTTCTTCATTCTTATACCAATAAATAAAATAGAATATGTAATAAAAAGGGAGTAAATAAAAAAAAGAACTAAAGTTTAAAGGAAGTTGATGAACGGAATAAAATAAATAATAAAGTAACCTTTAAATGGGATAATGTAGCAAGAAGAGTTGACAGTAAATGTGGAAAATTAGTAGATGAGCTTGACAGTGACAGTGACGGCATATAGAGTAGGATAATTTGGACAGTTCCACAGAGACAGCAGAGTAGCCGTTAGCATTAGCGTGTATACTAACTATGAGTACAGAACTATGGTATAAAGTGTAGGTGGTGGCCACAACTATGCGATGCTTGGGGTATAATAAATTGACATTGTGCCAACGTGAAATTAGCGGTATCAGTTTCTTTACTATATGTATACTTATTTTCAGTTATTCATGGAATGTTTTCCTATTAAAATCATTTGGCATCTGTTTGTTACAATTGTGTTTATTTATTTTCATTTCATTTACTGAATTGATCTATTTTATGTCTATAGTACTTTTTATCCAATCTACGAGTACATTGAAAGAACGAATAATTATTTATTAACATATAATTAAATAAATTCACGGAAATAAATTTATTTTATGAATACTATGAAAAAAATGATTGAATCTTAATAGAAATATTTGACAGCTGTTGGAATAAAACTTTACTATTTCAATAAAGAATCGTGTATCAACTCTTGACAGTTATTAATATTTTTTGTTATAAAAACTAAGCGTGTGTTTATGAAGTTTACAATATTAACGATAAACCAACAAAATAATGTGTACAAAAGCCCCCCTTTTTAATTGTCTTCATTTAGACTTCTTGTTAATTAAAATCGTCGAAAATTTAATTAATTTTATAATGCTATTATTTAAAATTTTATTTAATTAGATTTACTGTTTGTCTAATTTTTGTTAGGATGCAAATTACTATTAGAGATCATTAACGGGTCATTCATGACTCATAGAAAGGTCAATTTATTGTTGGTTAATTTATTTGACGTTGGAATAATTAATCTAACAATTCAACAGTCGTTATCCAATAATTATCATCATCAACTAAAATAGATATATATTTTTGAATGATAAAAAAATAGTTATACATCGTTATTGTTTAAATAAAGAAATTGTTCTTTTTTATTCTTATTCTTCATGAAAAATATTGTAGTTGAAATTTTTATTCTACTCGACTGCAAATATAATTACATTTTTTCTGGATAGAAAGTATCTGTATGAAATTAAATTATTTTATTTTCTGAAAAGTTCTTAAAAAGTTTTTCCTTTTTTTTGTTAAAAATTTTTCAAAGTTTCATTACTATGCCATTGATTTAACATTCTATCATTCATAGAAAAAAATATTCTTTAAACAGTTTATTGCATCTTTAAAAAACCATGAGGTTAATGATGAAATGAACCATTATTAGTTTTTAATTAATTTGAATAATTAGTTTAATATATTAATTTATCATTAAAAAAGAATACTAGTCTTTTTTTTAAATTCATCATGTATTGAATGAAATTATTATTTCATAAAATAAAAGAAAATTATTATTAATAACAAACGAATCATTAAACTTATACCAATTTTATTTTAAGGTTTAATTTCAATTTCTAATGAGATGAATAATAGAATATACGTCTTGGTAAAAGGATAAAATATTGATCAAAAAGGATTAAAAAAAAAATTAAGAAAGATTTCAATTCATACTGAATTTCAATTAATGAATTATTTTTTAAATAACCAGAAAGTCAATATGGATGAAGAATCTGTAATTTGCACTGAGATAAAAGAATTAATCAACAACCTCAATATCACCGCAAAAAAACATTGAAAGAATCAATAATTAATATGTAATGATAATTAATGACAAACATCAACATTAATGAGAATTTAAATAGATTATTTTGAGTAGATTCACGATAAATACATACGTATATGTGTATCATTGAATGTAACAGAATATTTTACGTATGAAGTAAACAGTGTACTATGATGATACGTTAAATAAAATCTCTACACACTTTCATGTGTATGCATAGTTCTTGTTGGATGTATCATCCAGATTTATTTAAAGAGAGAATGGTGGTAGTTGATGGACAATTATTTATTTAATTTTATTGCACAATGTAATTGAACATTCCACATTACCGAATGCTAATTCAAGGGATTACCATGACTAAACTCTCCACTGTCTGAAATTTCACATTTAGCAGTAATGCGATGGAATTTTTTTTTTTTTTCATCCCTTATAATTCACTCCATTAACGATATCTGTTATCACTGTTATCGGATTAGTATTATCCACCTATTAGTTTTTTCATTGAAATTAGATTCAATCGATTTACTAATTTTGTTGAAGATATCGGAAACACCTTAATGCTTTCTTGTTTTTTCTTTTTTTCAAACTATTAATTTTTATTAAAAGAGAAAAATAAAAATGACTGGATTTAAAACTAATTTATCAAGTTTTCTCCATTCTAAACTTAATATAATTTATCAAGAAAAGTTAAACTGTTGGTACTATTTTCACTTTTCTTTAATTAATTTAAAAAATAATTAAATAATGCAGGATTTTTTTTCTATTTTTGTTATTTTTCTGAGTGATGGGTAGTTTTCTTATTGTTCAGAAAACCATAAACAATAACTTTATCTCGAATTTGACAATGTGCAATTGATTTTATTATATCTATATTGATTCTTTTTTATATACGACAAAGTGGTGTCATAAGTTGAATAACTTTGTCGATTTTTTGTAAACTGACAATAAAAATGTAAGTTCTACTTCCCTGAGAATCAATCTTTCTGACTTTTCTGGCAGTTTTTGTATTACTCTACAGATGAAGCTATTCAGTAGTGATGTCATTGTCCAGAGAACCAATAAAAAATGACCAAATTCGATGGAATTCGATAGCTTAAGGAATAGCATTGTCGAATAGGTCATTAATCATAGTTATTATCAACTAAAATACTCACTATTACTTAATAAAACTTTTTTCTCTCCAACACAAATAATTCATAATTTATCACTACCAACAATTAAAGAAACATTACTGTGATATTGATGTTGTAAAATAAAAAAAATTTGATTGAGTATTTTACTGAGTAATTAAAATTCTCAAGTGCATAAATGAGTGATAAAAAATTGATAGCTTCCAAAAGAGAAATAAATTCCAGCTAGTTAGTGGTATAAATGACGAGAAATTAAAAATCACTATCAAATTTAATCCCCAAATGATCGATTAAGCAGGAAACAATGAGACACGAGCTAAGTTTACAGGTAAATTGACTGAAATAATTATTCCACTAATTCCACCCTATACCTGTCGAATCCCATGTACCTGTATGTTACCCCATCTATTTCTTGGCCCCTCGGTTGGCGCAAATGTCCGAAATGGCGACATGAGAGCACATCGGTCGTTACCAGGAACTCTCTCGGTAAGCATTACGCCGACCAGAGCACGAGCAAGTGGGTGGAGATGTCATTATAGCTACCACTACCGATTCCCCTCTTGTCCGAATGCCGAATAGACGCCATTGGTTTCAGGAAACATTCACCGGTGGTTTTGCGATCCTAGTACCACTCAACCCAAGCCTTCTCTTCTTTAATATGCCCTTAAAGATTACTAAATGCACACTTGATCATTTTTATTATCATCTGGTCGTAGTTAAAATTATTATTTTTCTTTTTAAACATTGCTCTGATTTCAAGCAGATTTAGTGTTATTGTTGGAAATACAAAACCAAATTTATTCTCATGTTTTAAAATAGGTGGTCATCGGAATAAATTCATAGTTAAATTAATAAACATTTTTGTATGTTGAAATATATTTTTAAATACTAAAAGAGGATTTTTTTCACTTCACTGAGATATTTTTTAGTTACTTAGCTGGCTATAAAAAGAAAATTTATCGAATGACATTTTTTTGAAATAATAGAATAATAAATAAAAAGATAAACCTTTTAAAAATGATTAAACTATAATTTTAGATGGAAATTTAATAATCGCTAATCTCGAATCGACACCGATTTCATAAAGACTTTATAAATGAAATACCAACTGTTAATTCTTTAATCGATATTAATTAATCACTCCATAAAAAAAGCAATTAATTAAAAAAAATTCAAAAAGAAAAAAGATTTACATGTCAAATTTATGAAGTAACAATTTTTTAATATTATGGAAATATTTTCGATAATTATCGCTGTATCGATCGATACATAAAGGAAATTATGTAGAAAATGTTAAGTGGTAAACGTCAAATAGTAAACGTCGTTATGTATACGATCGAAATCTCTATCGGACACGCATTCCGGCATCACGCAGAGTGCACCACCTGGTACGATGTCTGACACGAGTCAGTATTTTACTACTACTCCGGTTTTATAGTCGGTTTTTTTTTCGTTCTTTTATGACTATCGAATTTGTATAACTATTTTTAAATTAATATAATCATTGAGTTTCGTCATTCCATAAATTCGAATTGTCTAATTTTCTCACTGGGAATTAATTTTTTAATTAGGTTTATAATAGAATTAAATCTAGAAAGAGTGGAAGTTTTAAGGAAAATAAGTTAAGAACCCTTTAGCAGTTAGTTTGAATTTTTTCCGCGTTCAGCATGAAATTGAATGAGAGAAAAAGAGTGGAAAAAAAGAGAAAAAAGGTAGCTTCAGGTCTTACTGGTCGTTCTTTCTCTCTTTCTTTTCGTTATTTTCACATTCATCTACTGAGAATTCTCTCTGGTCCACTTGATTTTCCTTCACCCTGTTCCTCTCTCTCTCTCATTCTTTCTCCCTCTCTCTTTTTTTTTATTCTATTGAAAATAAAAGAAAAAGAAAGATTTAGTTTACATTCGTAGAAACGATTTATGTTTACAGAAATTTATCGCTTCAATTTCCGCGATATTTAAAACCTGGGGATATGGCTTTTGGAGTTGATAAAAAAGCACTCGGGTGTGAATGAAGTTCACACAATAGAGGGGTTAGAAAATGATTATTTGGGGACATTAGTAGAATGATTAATTAAGACTGATTATTATTGTCTCATAAAATATAGGCGAAATTGTGTTAGTAATTTTATTACACCAACTTTCGCACACAATTAATGCTCCATTTCTCAATAATAAAATGGAAAAGTTTTGTATATTTTTAAAATTTTTCACTGAAATAAAATAAATCTTGAAATTATTCTTTATTTATTAATTTTCGTTTTTTCGAGCAGATATTCAAATATTTTACATGGCTTTTCACTTTTCTTTATAGCTGATGTGAAAATAACTTTTTCCTATTTGAAAAAAAAAATTACAAAGTGATATTTTAAGCAAGATTGATTTTCAAACATTAAATGTTTAAAAAGAAAGACTAAATAGAGCAACCTTATTCATCGCTTTTGAAAGGGTAAATTATAGAAAATAGTTTATTGCAATTTTTAATCAAAAACAAAAAGACCAAAAATGGAATTATTAATTGCTAGCTACATTTTATCATCACTTGATGTAAATAAAACTTGTATCTTTTATAATAATTTAATATTTTACATCCATTATTATAATGAAAGTATATTAATCTCATTTCTCGATGAAATTGAGTTTAGTCAAACTCAATAAAAATAAAATATCTAAAAATATACATACATTAAGTATATCAAAGCTTCTTTTACTAATTAATACCACAAATAGATTTTTTTTATATGATGACTCCAGTCACTTATACATTCAAAAAATGTTTTATTTAAATAATAATTAAAAATCTTTATTCGTATTTATTTACTTATCTTGTTCAAGATCATTAATTTCTAATAAAATTCTCGATATATTCCATACGTTTAGAATGAATCATCCGGAACAAGTCAGTCAATTGGACAGTAAAAAAATTGTTAATCATTAGAAACGTTGGTAATGGTGAAGAGAAGGCTGGGAAGGTTAATTTGTCTATTAACGAAACTCAACTCCATATGTAAATGACTTTAATGAACTAATAAAGTTATGTAAATTAGAATTAGAAAGGTCACTTTAGAATATTTATTTGCAGTTAAGGATATTGTTTAAATAATACCAACTCTACTTGTAACAATAAAAATGCGTTAAATGTATTAACATTGATGATAAAGTAAAAGTCAACTTGGTTGTGTACAAATAATGTCAGTATGCAGAGAAAGGGGTTGTTGTAACATCACACAATTCCAAGCAACGAAACATGATGTTAATTTAATGTAGTGCTTCCGTCTCTCTTGAAAACTAAAGCGGTACTTGAGAGAAATGTTTAAGAGAGTTAAAATATCAATGTAAGAAAGGGTTAAAATTTCTTGCGAATCTTTTCTATAAGTCAGTAATCAATAAAATATGTCTGTCGATTACTTTCTTGGATATTTTTTTTCCCAATCGTCTAGTTTCTTATCAAAATTTATGCAAATGTCTACTTCAAATTTTCTGAAATAGTTTCAAAGATTTAATTAAACATTCTTGATAAGTGTAGTGGTGAGTTTAATTAACATTTTTCAAATTTTTGATTCACTTAACATTTTTGATGACGTATTGAAAGTTTTTAACTTTTAAAATTCTAAAGGAATTTTTTTGTATTCAATTTCGAAAATATTGGCAATTTTTTTCATTAATGTTCCATTACATAAATAAAAAAAAACTATTTTATCTTAATAAAAAATATATTGATCCTTTAAAAGTCGTGCTGACCTCGGAAGAAAATAAATTTTTCAAGTTAAAAGTGTAAAAGTTATTGCAAAAATCATTTTTATTGCATACTTTATTATTTATTTTATTATTTATAAATAAGAATTTCTGTATATCTCCAGTATAAATTTATTGGCTGAGTAATTGTAGATACTGATAGCCATATCACAGAGATTAAAGAAAGGCAACCCACCTGTTAAAATTAAATACTTTAATTTGTCCTGATCAAGATGTTACTTTGATTTCTTCTTGTTTCCTTAATTAAATTCTACTTAAGCTGGAAAAAAAAATTCATTCTTTTTTTCCCTCACAAAATAATCTACTTTACTATTAATTTTGTCAAGAGAAAAAGAACACAAGGTTATCAAACCAGAGATTGAATTGTAAATAATTATTTTCTTGTTATAAATAAATCTAATTTTAATCGCATATAAATTTATACTTTGACGTGAACATTAGTCAATGTTGAATTATTTAGTACGGTTTTTAATCAAAATGATGAGCAATATTATCAATATACATAAAAGTTACTTTCAAAATATTACAAAATATTTAAAGAACTTAAATCAATACAAAAATGATCCAAGTAATGGCATAATATAGATTTTATTCTGAGTACTAACATTTATGTATTTCTAACGGATGCACTTACATATATAGATCTTTACCATGTTCTCTCGTTCCTTCCTGTTCAATTTCTCGGAAACTCAAAATCTTTGAATCCGATAATACCAGGTCAGAGAGTTTGTACAAGAAAAAAAACCAAATGCAAATCTACGGAATTAAATTCTATCGAAAGATTAAGGTCCATTACTTATTCAACTGAAAATTACTAAAAAAGTAATTACTGAATAAATTAAATTTTTAATAAACATTATCTATAAATATTTGAGAGTAAAAAAAAAACAATAGTTTTTATATGAAAACAATAAATAAAAGGAATAAGTCGAGACACTTGAAAAACCGGATTTCTGCATGGAACGAGCGAGTTGTCTTAGCTTTCTTGTTCTATTCGTTCTCTGTCTCCAGTCTCAACTCATTCTCCAAACCGGACATTGGACGTACAGACGCAATTCAATACAAAGAGACGTGGGCTAGAAGCCTTTAGAGTCTTTAGAGTTAAGTTTCGCAAGAGAACAACGAGAAACTGCACTTCAGACATCATGACGCCCACTGATGTAACAATCAAGTTTTCCCGTTTATTTCTCATTGACCTAATTGATTTGTGTTCTTTAAAACTGACCCGGAAGTCAAATTCACCTTTCAGTTTGCTACGAGATATCTCATGTCAAGAAAACGTTTGTTACTTGTTCATAACTTGTTTTACATTGCAAAGATGAAAATATTTAATTGTGTTTTATTGAAAGAAAAGATCAAAATCTTATTTGCTGAAAAAAAAATCCAATCGAATAAAGAATTAATTCCAATGACTTTGAATAAATTATCGATAAAATAATTGATCGTTAATATATTTTTAAAATTAAGAATTTGATTCGATTGATTTCATTGTGAGAGTGAATTTATTAATTAAATCGGATATTGTAAATAGATTCATTGTGTCATCGAGCTTGAGTTTATCAATCACTATTAGTAGGTTAAAATAATTACTATTTTCTAATTAGTACCTGATAACTTTCATTGTAAAGTCAATTTATTATATTTATATTATCAAGGGATCTAAAAAAAACAACAACAAAGCTTTAATGACATTGATAGAATCATTTTTTTTTATTATTTTTGACATTAAATACAATTTTCAACTGATAATAAATAATTATTATTGTTAATTACACGAATGATTAGTATAATGACTGTTTTTAATATATAACATGTTAATAATTAATTGGTGTTCTAATTCTAATCATGATTCACCAGGTCTCCTTCACTGAGACTTTTTCGATTCCTTAATTGCGTTAATATTTCATGAAATGTCACATGAGTACTCAGAGGAAATAAATCAATAAATAAACATCAATTGGCTTGAAACAAATGTTCGAATGTGATGAGATAATCTACATATAAAATAGATAAGAAATAATGAGAATGAGAATCCCTGTAAGGACTCGCATTAGTACCAAAGGGTACGGATTGTAACCGTAACATCCGTAGCGTCGCTGGTATCACCTTTCCGTTCTTCCTCTTTTCTTTTATCCATTCTGTGCAATAAAATACAACTAAATAAAACCAACTCTGTGACCACTACACAACTACAAAACTCTATCACTATCTCCTTACATCACTATCCTTACCAATCTCTTCGTCATTCCATCTTATTCACCATCTCTGTCTTGATACTCTCCCTCTAGTTCTCCAGCCTTCTTTTCTTTCACTACTTCCCTTCTCTTTCTCTTTCTCCCTCTCCACCGATACCCCTCCCCTCGATGAGTCCTAGTGTAGGGGCTGAGGCACAGCTGCAACACAAACCAATCCGAGACACCGACTGGCAGCCGAGAGAGACGCAACCGACGCCGTCCGCTCTCGACTGCTTCCGAGTTTCTCATCAGGAACTTGCTCCAAGAACGTCAATAATAACGTTAATTATTTGTGTACGAATTACTCAGTGTCTTAATTAAATCCCATCATTTGTCAGACTGTCAAATAACATTGACATTCAAGCAAAAACGTCATCATTTATTACAGTTTGTCTTAAATCAGTGGAATCTAATCCTTTGTTTCAACTGATCGCGCTCAAGAAGAAGAAGTTTTCAGATAGATCGCATGCGCAGTTTTAGTTAGTCGGTTGCTCACCCCCAGTGTGTCAGGCCGCCGGTTCAAAGCATTTTCATCAGAGATTGTTGTTGTTTCTGAGTGTACATATAGTGGCAGGAGCTGTGAGTAACCTTGAACCTGTGTTTATGACCCGTGGAATTTAGTGTTTTATTATTAAGCATCAGTGATTACATTTAAGTTTTATCACACGGATATGTTTCCCTACACGACATTTCCAGCTGTAGGGTAAGCTATATAATTATTCTATTTTTTGTTCCGTCAATTATTTATTCATTTGATTGACAATTGTTTGATGTTGGTTATTGAATAATTATACACGTGATGATAACAATTGTGCATGAGTCAGTGAGAGAAATTAAGACGTAGTGTGGGTATACGAGTAATATAAAGCCTTCTTGTGACCATGGCAACGCGAAACAAGCGGCCAAACTCCCGGTCAAGCTGACTAGACATGAAGACAGCGAAAATACACGCTTCCTTCGTTGCTTAGTAACGCATTTGTCCTTTTTTTCAATTCCTCTTCTTCATTTTCTCTCCTTCACGTTCTCTGTTTTTTCTCGAATGAAGGACAAACGTAGAAATAAAAACGACATTGTTTTCGAGCTCAAATAAAAGTCGAAAGAATATATTGGAAACAAGAAGAATCAAGTGGAGAAGGTAGTAGGTTGAGTTAGGTTATTGGAGAGTTTTGGTGAGTTAGGTAAGGTTGGGGAGTTGAATGATCATTCGGCAGACATCAAAGATTACAATTAATACTCAGTAGTTGATTAAAAATTATCTTCATTAGTGATATACATATAACTAATATTCATTTGCATTCTCACTATTTTATATTGAATGCTTTGCTACGAATTCAAGCTGAAATGTTCACTGGTTTAGGTCAGGAACTGACAACTTCAAAACCGGTTCATAAACGGTTATAATAAATATAAAGATTTGTAGAGTGCATATCGTTCGAACAAAACCTATCTTAAAGTCATTAATATGTTAAGTATTTTATTATCATCTTTTAAAATTATTAATAAAAATATATGTTGAATTTAAATTATTAGTAATTATGATTTTTTCAGTTATTGAAACAAAAAATATAAGCAAAAAAACTCATTCGTTTTGTGAACAAAAAAATATTTTTTCATCGTTTTAAAATCCGTGAAAAAATTTTATTAGATTATATTCCATCTTCCATTGATCCTCAGAAAAAAATGAAAGAAGCTATAAGCCAGGAGTAGAATCCAGGATTTTAGAGGCCAATAAAAGACATGCAGCTTTATGGAATTTCTATTCAGATTTTGGTGGAGTATTCGAAAAAATTTTTTTTCTTTATATTCAGAATTCTAGAATAAATTCCATCATATGACGTATTTCTCATTAGTTTACTAAATCCACTTGTAATAAATTAGCAAAAAATCTCTGCATAATTCATTAAAGTAAAGTCAGATAAATATTTTAGTTAGCTTTAATATAAACCACATTTCCATTTAAAGTTTGACTTTTCAAGCAAAAGAATATTTTATTGAAGCATAATGCACATGTTATTGCATGTAATAATAACGTGACTCAAGAAAACATTTTCACAGCTTATTAAAAATAATAATGTCTATGATTATTGTTTTTATCACTTTAATATTTTTGTCTGAAATTGTTTATTGTTCGATAAAAATGCACTGAATGTTTGTAATTTGCCAACAAAATATTTATTATCAGTATGCAATATTAACAGAATAATTTTTTGTATGCCGCAATGCATATAAATGGAGGTTCTAAAAAAAAAGAAGAGTTGGCAATAAATAGAGCGAATCGCTAAAATTGGCCAATTTGATTAATCTTGCTTCACACAAAAATAAATGACTTGTACATACTATAAATGTTAAGGTTTTAACATTGATCTATTATATGAATATCGTCACAGTGATTTATACCCATTATATTACAAATTTGACATTCGCGTGACGTCCGAAATTTTCGTGTTATGCTTTTCTCGTTCCAACATTATTTTTTTTAATGTATTATAGCAAATTGAAAATTCATCGATTTTACGAATATTTTGAATTTGATTCGACAATTTACATTATAATTGAAGTTAAATAAAAAAGTTCTAGTAAACACTAGAAAATGAGCAACAATTTAAATAAACTGAATTCAAAAAATTTGTTTTTATCTATTATTATTATAATGTTTTGAAGAACAATTTAGTAACAGATTTTTTTATAATAAAAATTAATAAAATTTTATGAATATTCTTTATTTAGGCATTTTATTGCCATTTTCTTTGTTTGAATTCCCTGATCATTTAATTTCTATCTTTATTTATAATTTTTTTCTCTTACTAATGAATTTCCGATGGCGAACCTTGAGTTTCTGTCTCACTTCCATTCTCTTCAAGTCATTCACCTCAGTCCTTTGTAATTAGTTTCTCCATTGAATTGTAGTATTGATTTTAAATGGAAATAAAATCCCATGACTAGACATATTTTCATATTTTTTTCATTACTATTTTTCGTCATCATGCTCATCATTTATATTTTAATTCTTTTTATTGTATATAAATTTAGACTATAGGTGAAAGTTATCATGATAAATTAATCGTCTTTAGCTTGGAATAATTTCTAAGACGAAGTTGGAGTGTAGTGTATAAAGATAAAACGATGTGAAATCTCTTGGAAAACTTAGTCTGCAGTTCACAGGCAATTTTATTTGTCTATTGGAACTTCCGCGTCTTTCTTGTTTTATCTAGAAAAAAATTAGAGATCGTTATGCTTCGTTGATCCACGTGGTTTTCTTAGTCAGCTATTTTTTTTATACATTGTCCGTTTTATCACAAATTTTGATTGGTCAAAAGAGATGTTAGTACTAATGTTACACGTTAAAAAACATCAAATAGAAATGAGGGAAGATTTGTTTTTTCTTTTTCTGTTTGTTTTACTATGAAAAGTTGTCAAATTCTTTATTCACATTTCAAAGTATTAAAGGAGAACAAATTGTAAGAAAGAAAGATTGAATGAGAAAAAGAAAAAAAACGACGTCAGTCGTGGTCTGAAGAAACCGAAGCCAAGGCCGAGCATTCGTTTACCTTCACTTAATTCTTTTTATTTGCTATAAGAAGAAAAAATTAATATTTTAAAGTACTTCAAGTTAAGCATAATCCAGTATGTTCTAACTATTTTATCACTAACAACAATCTTCAAAGAAATTAAAAAAAAAAAATTTTCATCAATACTTTTCCAAGATTCCTTTCCCCAAGAGGTTTATTTCATAGAATATATTTTTTTTACTGCTATGATGCTGATCGAGTTAGCAAAGAATAACGATACAAAGGCATCTTTATTGACAAGTCTCGAGTAAAATTTTTTTCAAAGTTGAAGTTAATAATCCCGGACCTGGATAGCACCGTGTTGAAGACTGTCTTAATCAATTTCTACTTATGATAGAAATATTACATCATTGTTTTTGCTGTTATTATCTTTCATCTATGTATTGATAGATTTTCTAAAAAAATAAAACAACTATAAAATTGTCGTAATTACATAACAACCGAATCGAATTGTCTATTCCAGCTGAACAATTTGATGCCTATTAAATCTTTACAATGTCAGTAGGAATGTTTGAATCTTTCATGCTCATAGAAATCATTTTATACCTCCAGTCAAAAAGGCATTTTTTCTAGTCGAAATCCTTTTCACTTTATATTCAAAAAAGACTCGCTACTTTGTATTAATTCTAGTGGTTTTCAACACGAAAATGTCCGCCAGGTGGTTGTAACAGCTGCGAAGCATTGCGAATGGTTTTCGCCTCTTTTTCGTTCGGTATAGTGTGTATACTATAACTAGAGTATGGATATATAATTGCGTGTTTTCAAACCCTAAAAGTTGCTTTTATAAATTCGTTGCTTACATTGCTTATATTTTTAATTTATATTGCAATCGATAAAATTTTCATTCGTATAGTTTTATTGACTTTTAATAGAATATTTTATATAGATCGTGTATTTTTAGTTACAAAATATTTTTGTATTAATTAATCGGAGCGTGGAATAGTTGAAGAAGTGAAGATACTTACCCTGGACTCTAGTACTCCAGAAATAGACGAGAACATAGCGATGTAATCAGCTCTCGTATTGCTTTCACTCGAATCACGTACCAGGAGGCTGGTACATATGTCTTCTCTATCTGCTCCAATTTTTATTGCCCTTTGAGTAAGCTAAAAAAATTCCGTAAATTCATCGACTCGGAGAGAAAAGTCTATTTTTCATTTGAATGTTTTATTTTTCAATTACTTTCTTTACTATAAATTTATTTTTACTTTTTATTTAAAACATTTAAGGCCTTTTTTTTAATCAATGCTATTGATCAAATCAATCGTTAAAAAATATACTTGATATGAAACTCGTTTAAAAAGCCCCCCATGTATAGTAAATGACCTTTTAACGTACCAACGTTCAGGGAATAATTTGAAACAATGAAAAATATGTTGTTTTATTTTACTGCAGTATCGTGAGAACTCTAGGACCTCGTTATAATTTCCTGACGTCTATTTTGCTATCTCTGTCTTGTACCATGTCTCTTGGGTGCAGCCTAGCTACTTGATAGCGTTCGTATAGAAGAGTTAAGTACTACTTTCGCATTACATAACGGTATTCAGGGATCCAATACATATTACGATACTGTGTATTAAAAGTGTTCATAATTTCACAGAATATTGTAATCCTTTTTCAATATTTATTTTTCTGTCAATATTAATTAACCATTTTTAGAATAATTATTATCCTTTTTTTTATAGACTGAAGAAATACTTTTCCTTTTTACCAATATTTTTTTTTCCTTCTAAATAATTATTTTTGCTTCACTTTAATGACTGATTTTTATTATTTTACTGATACTTTAATTTTTTCTGAGTAAACTAATAAAATAACTGTCTTCAAATTTACCCTATAATTATATTCCGATTAACTCCAAAAAAGTGATTAATAAAAAAACATTCCTTCTACCTAATTAATTTTTTTAAGACATTGTTATATCATTTTTTAATAATATAGAACTAGCAATAAATTTTTTACGCACTATTTTTAAAAATTGTTGATGGATTTATTTTTTAAAATAACAAATTAAGTCTGGAGTAATTTGAAAAAATTTATTTTCAGTGCATAAATTTGAATATAAGTTTTTGAATCATATTACTTAGTTGTTTTTAGTTGAATGTAAATCAATTTGTGAATTATTTTTAATTAAAATTCTCTATCATGTAAAAACATTTAATTAATAGTAAAATTAACTTTATCATAACTATAGTTACTTGGCAGTAATTCACCTACTCTACATCAGTTTATTGATTTTTTATAATAAATGATTCATCATTTCTTGGTACGAATACTTTTCAGTAAACCGATAGCTTGATTATTATTTTTATTGTATTGTTCAATGTTTGAATAGATATTAAAATATTTTATTTTTATTTTTTGTAGAAAAAATTCATCATAATTAAGAACAATAAACTTATGAGAACTAATAAAATATAACTCTAGTAATGATTAAATTTATGTATGACGAAATTAAATTTAACTTTTAACAGCTTTTGTCTTAATTGAAATATAGTCTATAAAGTGATGTCTCCATTTTCTTTATTACTTTATTTAATCGATATTACAATAGAGCTCGGACGAGTTTCGCAATAACTACGGGATTTTTTATCTCTTGTAAAGCCACAATGTAAAGTATTATACATTAATCCCACAAGACAATACGAAATGCGAAATAAATATTTGAATATCTACTTTGAATAAACATAAATAAAAAATAAATGCATTAATCCTGCATCTCTACATGTTAAATTACATTCTTATTTAATATGTACATTCAAAATAAATAAAAGGAATTATTTTCAATGAAGCTAATGGGTGAGAGAGGATGAAAAAATCAGAAAAATTTGATGAAAAATAGTTACTTTTTTTTATCACGACAAAATGTTATTTTCATGAATGTTATTGTAATCTAAATTAGCATCTTTCAAAGTCTACGTACATCCAGGACTAGGATAAATGCCATGTTTAGTAATCGAGAGTATACAGATCGTTAGTGTTGGATAGGAGAGACTAAACCCCTCACTGCATTGTCCATCGAATGCTTTTGTTGAGGAATAAAAGCCAACGGGTGGTTTAGTTTCATGACCCCCTCCCTACCTTCACTGTTGGCTTCCTCCTACCTTTTTTTGCTTCTCTTTTTCTCTTGAAATCCGTGGATACACATTGGTTCACCCCCTGACTATTTTCCCTCTCCCTTAGATTTTTTTTTTTTTTCGGTGATTTTTTGAACGTACAAGTCGTGACACGAGACCTATGCCAACGATTCGAGAACCAGCTGCCAGCATTTTGGGATCATGATCATTTCCAGGATGTCTGGCACCTGGTACTTTGCTCCGGATCTGGGTTTTCTATCGCTTGCTGTATTATAGGGCTTGGAGTTGGAGTAGATAACTTTTTTATAAGGTTTCCGCATGTTTTTTAGCTGGAAATAAGGTAGGAACATGTACGGAAGATGGGGAAAATACGAATATGCTGATAAAAATAATAAATATGAGTGAATAAAAAAGCAGGAATATAAAGTTTTATTTACTTTGTGTATAAAAAAATTTTTGTATCATAAATAGGTGTAAAATTTATATCGTACAATTTGGATAGAGATATAAATTTATTTAATAAATCTAGAACGTACTGTAAATTTTGCAATGGGCAAAGTATGATGTATTGCACTTCATTGAGGAAATATGATATAGAAGTTCACCACATTAATAGACATATTTTTTTTAACCATGAATAAAAGATCTAGATGAATTTAGCTCATATTCTACAAATACTTATTAAACTTTCAGAGCATATTAATTAATTAAAAAAATAACCCTGAACCTTCACCTCGCAAAGGTCATATATTTTAAAAAATCCTAGAAGAGTATCCTTGAAACATTCCTAAGTGTAGCAGAGAGTGCAATTTCTACCTTACACTTAAAAAAATCAATAATAATTTTAGTGTAATATGAAAGGCATAATATTACGAGTTGGAGTTGAGACATAATAATATTATGAGCAGCAATCAATTTGGATACACTATCAGGATTAATCATAACTCTAGTATTTTCTGAGATGGAAATTCTGATGTGATACATTATTCAAGACAATTTCCACCAATATTATAATCTGTTCACATTCTCTATGTTTATCAATCCAAATTAATTAAGAATATTCTATGAAAATTCTCTAGGGAAATAAATGTTTAATTTAATAATAAGACACATGCAATAATTGACAAAGACATATTAAATTTATCTTGGATTGTTGAAGTACTTATTTTCTAAGTAAAATTTATTGGCTTCTTCTTTGAACAGTAGATTTGTGACTATAAAAACTACGTTATATTATGAAATATATTATCTTTGGTGCATCCATTAAAGAAAACTCACCAAATACATCTACGATAGAGAAATGTATATAAAAAAAAACTGGAAGAATAAAGTAAGTTGTTATTTTGTAAAATTATACGTTTTCATATTCTTCAAAAATTTTCTTTAAAATCAGCTACATTTGAAGCATCTATCGTCTGAAAGTGAAATTATCTTTTTCACCGGAAAAAAACAGAATTAGTTTAAAAGAAATATAGATCTGATGACTTGGTATATTTTACATAAAAATATAGTGTGTAATTTTTATCAACTTGGAATAAGTGGAGGAAAAAATTTCATTTAAACATCAACTTGGTTTATGAAAATTCAGTTTCACTAATGTAAACAGTTATGTTAATTGTTATTTTGTTTGATAGAAAAAAAATGAAATCTTTTGTAGACTGCTACATGGATAATTATAAATTAAAATTAGATGATTCTTGAAATAACTCGAGATCATATTGTTTGTTTTTCGAGAGATTTAATTTTTGTGCATTCCTCATTTTAATAAAAGCAGTGAACCTTTGTAGTAGATTTCTACACAAAGATTTTTATATTTCAGTTAACACAATATTCTGCAACTGGCATCCTTTGCTAGTTATGATTATCATTTTTTCTATATTTTTTATTTACTATTTAAAAGAGTTCAAAATATTTATAATAAATGGTTTTTAAATATCACAAATAATTTTTTGCATACATAATTTTCAAGAGAACTCGAGTGAATAAAAATATTTCCGCAAATAAAATACTTCGAATATTTGAATTTCATGAAAGAAGTTATCAAAAGATATTTTTATCCGGCTTCTTGATTATTTAATTGCACACTTCATTTAAAAATGATTTTAAAAAAATATAAATGATTAAATAGATAAGTTATCTAAAATGGTTGATGCGATTATAAATTATATATTGTGGTGCTGTAGAATTTGTTTTCTTTTTTCTTCTAGACTGTGAAAGACAAATTAACACTTCATAAGAATGATTAAATAGAGTTTTATATCATAAAGCATCCTTAACTAAAATCACGTAATTACTGCAGCTGAAGTCAACTAAATAATTTACATTAAATTAATCTTAATACTATTTTGAAGATAAATGAATTATTCAGGTCATAGTAAATATATTTATATCTATCCTGTACTCATTTCTATGCATTTTAATTGAAACTGCAACAGACAACATAAAATTCTAATTATAATGATAACATAGCTTTCATGAAACTTTGAAATAAGTAATATTTTTTTTTTAAGAAATATTCTAAATGAAAATGATTTCAATCGTAATTAAAAATTTTCAATTATTGAAAATAATATAAAAATGAATTTTCTTAGACTGTGAGAAAATATCCAAGATTAATAGACCAAAAGCACATGAAGATTCATTGTGCTCAAGAATTTACCCAAGTTCTTTAGGCTTTAAGAATAAAGAAAAATAGAGAAGAAAAAATTTATTCTCTTAACTAGAATATTTTTAAAAATATTATTTATTCATCATCTTGATAATTATTCACAAAGATCTGATTGTGTGAAGAATATTATTGTAATTTTTAATTAATTTTTTTTAAATTACTTGATAATTAGACAGTTTATTATATTCAACTTGAATTTACTTATTAAAAGACTTTTATATTTTAATATGAAAATGTTGATGAGCAGAGGAGGTCAATGAGTAACAGAGTGAAGTACTGATAATGTCTTAAGAATCTGAAGCTAGAATACAACGAGCTCTCTGTTTAATGAGGAATCATTCTGCAGTCTCCGATTACCATGTCAACTCTCGACAGACTTTACTTCCATTTACTTCCAAAATAGCTTGAGAGCTCCATTACATGCATATTCAAGAATCTCAGCTGTATTTATTCACATTTAAAATTAATGCTTTCACTAATTATTAATTAATCGTTCGCTCAATTTATTTTTCATTCCATTCTTCCAAATAAATTGTTTTCTTCTCCATCATCTTCTTCTTTTTTTTTCTACAATTGTTGAATTTAATTTATGTATAAAGAGTTTTATGTTTTTTATTATTTAAATTAAACTTTAGATGTTCTTCATCCGAGACTTGTTGAATTCTTCAAGAGTCATTCTATCAAATTCCTTAAACTTTTCCAATGGACATCCTTCTGGGCTTAACGGTTTTTCTCCACGCATGAGACGATATCGATTGTCAAGATCAATCATCGGTTCAGGAAATATGCCCCAAAGCTGAAATAAAATTCAAGATTATTTTTATTTTGTTTCATTTATTTATAAAAATGCTGATAAATAGTTTTTGAGGAGGTTGCATCTTGAAAAGAGTTTTTATGTTTACCAATTGCTGTATTAACTTTAGATAGGTCTGAGATAGCTTTACAAAGAGGGGAGGCATTTGATATATAACCGAGGAAAATTCTGTTGCATTTTTTTTAAAATATGTAAACCACATAATCCTGTTTTATATCATTTGTCAAGAATTATTTTATACATTTTTTTTTATTAGACATGAAATGAAATAAAATGTCATAAAAACTTGAAAACAAATTCTCAATTGCTGACTATGTCTTAAAAGCTTACACTTAGCTTCCATAATTCCACCTTAATCGTTTAAATCAAACATTCTAAGCTATTTCATATTCCAACAAATGACTGGAGAAGTAGGTCAAAACTGTAAATGCAACCTGATTTTTATAAAATTTTATTTAATGTACATCATATATTTTATTTTTTTATCTGAAATCTATTTGATCAGTTAAAAATACTTTGATACTTTTACGAGTTTTTTATTGGTCTCAGAGGGCTAAACAATCACCGGAGAATATTTTTTACAATATTTCTCATCGTCAATTTAGAGTGAAAACTTGAAGGAGTCTGTAAGTTACATGTTGGTATGAATTATTTATAAAGATTATTCTGTAGCTCGTAGTATAAGACGTGAGAAAAATATCAAGAAATACAGAAAGATGAAAAACGACTGACGTATGGCGCTTATGCGTAAGTGCCGGATTTCATCGATCGTTTCTCTCTGCTGGTGGAGCTTAAAAATTTTTTTTTTTTTATTCTTTCATATTGTTCGACTTTATTCTCACTACATTATATACCATCTAAGTTCATTCAAAAGCTTTTTCAAGCTTTTAAATCTTTACATCATTCGCGACAAAATCAATTCTATATTTTTCAAAATCAATATTGATCCTATAATGGAGCTTTTACAAAATCCTATTTTTAAAAGCTCAAAACTTCAAAGGAAAAACTACATTCATTTGTTTTTGTTTAATTTATTTTCATTCAAACTGTGTGGATCTGTGATCAAATATTCTTGAGATAGATAGACTTTTTTTTTGTTAGAGTTTTTGTTTCTATTCGAATCAGCTGTATTTTTCCAATAAGAGCTTTTAAAGTCAATACTTGTCTGTATTTTTTTTATCTTCATCTTAAAATTAAAACAGCTGTATTCCTAAAAATTCAACTCACTAGTGAATAATGGAAAATAGTTTTTAACTTAAAATTATCCAACATTGAAATTAATCATTATATGACACGTGTTTTCATTAAAACTTTATTGTATAGCTGTTTTAGAAAAAAAAGCAATTTATTAATGTAAAAATCTGAAGATACAGTTTTAAAAATTTCCAACAATGAATTTTTTTATCATAAATCTCAAGTAAATATGTTTTTATTCAACGAATAGTCTAGAAAATTTTTAATTCATATTTTTTTTGTCTATAGTTCAATTCATTTTAATTAATGCCACTAAGACAAATACCACATACATGAGTGTTATATATTACTCTGCAATGATATCAAGCATTGATGCTTAAAACTGGTTTAGTAATTAACTTTTTTGGTGCTTTAGATATTAATGGTCATTTAACAATCATAAAAAAAATAATTATTGAAAAAAAACTTTATGAAAAACATTATTTACAACTGATCTAAACCTGTATTCTAATGCATCAAAAATAAATGAATAGTGATGGGTAGTTAATAAATTTGAAAATACAGCGAATGTTGAAAAAAAAATATTCACCGTACACAAATTTATAAATAAATTGTGCACATTGTATTTGAAAAAGTAGAAAGAGGAGAAGTAATAAATAAAAATAATCATAATAAAAAAAAAATGCAAACTAAAACGAAGAAAATAATGATTCTGGAATGAGCGAAATATTTCTTGAAATTAAATAGTCATGGAAATATTAAGTTTTCTTTTGTTTAATAATTGACGTCAACGTTGGTAGAACTGACGTTGAACGTTAGGTAACATTCAAACATCTATAAGCGGCTTACTAAAATTCCCTAGTTTCTCCTTTTTATCCCCAAGTATTGAGGCCACCCATTTTGAAGTGCTCTCTTAACTGCTTTTTTCTATTTATTGGTGGCCTGAATCGATTGAAGCTATTGTGATAAGCTTTGCGAAATATTATTATATTCATATGGAGGTTAAATTTAACAATATACATAATAATTTTCTTCACTTCTCATATGCACAATAGAGCTATATTTCTAATGGAAGCAATTGAACTAATTTTTTTTTCCTTTTTTTTTTTTAAATTGAAGTAAAAGAGAGAAAAAAGTGGATTATGAAGCTAAAAATAATTTTTTGTTTAATTAATGGTCGGTGATTTTATTATGCAAATATCACAAAAACAAGTCGATTTGCATGGCGTCAAAAACACCAAGAGTCAAACACTCAAAATTGAATTATGTTATTAGAAGCCACAGGACAAGCAAGACGACATGAAGAGGAAAGCCCGCAAGCTTTGAAAGCTGAGAACAGAAATAAAATATAGGTAGGGCTTTTACCTACCAATTGTAAAGCTCTAATGTGACCTGTATATATAAGTCTTCATATCCATTTTTCCACTATTTTTTTTGTAGGTTTCCTGCTTATTTTTTTTCTGGTTTATTAAATTATTGGTATAAAAATAAAACAATACAAAGTTCTTTTTTTTCTTTAGTTATTTGCTCATCTGCATTCCTTCTGCAGTGTTATATTTTTTTTATTATTCAGATTACTTGCGTGATAATAAAATCTTTTCTATACTTTTGAAGGGTTTATTTGCAACATATTGATTTTTTCATTATTACTCAAGAAATATGAAGCCTTAAACTTTAAGTTAATTTAACGTCAAATATTTGTCTTTTTCTTTTTTTACGGCTGAGAAAAAGAATTTATGCTACAATTTTATTACAAAATATATTATAAAAAAGATTTTTTTAATAATAAATATCATTTTTTATAATATATATATATATTAATTAGTTTAATTTTTTATGAAAGATTTTTAAGAAAATTCATAAATTACTTTCGACGTCTAGTCAAAATAACAAATATTAAATCGATTGGTTGCTACAGGAATTTTATCGTTAGGGTAGTAAATAGATGAGAGCTTTTCACAGTTGAGAAGTAAATTGTTAAACTTAATGGTAGATAATTTATCGATTTTGAAATGTCCGTTAGTTGTCAACGTTTGTTAATGAGTCAGACGTCGAACGAAGAACAAATCGGCTTGAGGGTAAATTCTTTATCGATTTTCCTAGTGCAGAAGGGCGAGAGTTTCCTGTTAACTTTGAAGAAGCTTCAGATGTACGTAGACGGAAAATAGTAGATAGTATAAAAGAAGAGAGAAAAAAGCAAGCATAGGAAAGGGGTTGAATGGGGAATGGTAAGGGGTGAAGAAAAGGTGAGAAAAAGAAAAAAGATGCCTTTGGGTATGTTCTTGCACTCTCTGCAGGCCTCATCGTCTGGTCGCGGTGAGTATTGATCCGGAGGGATGATTTTTAAGACCAAGTTCACACAAACTAGTATAGGTGGCTCCACAGAGCAAGTCGTTAGCCGTTGCATTTTCTCTTCAGGGCCGTAAAATTAAATGTTTAATTAGTCCTTGTAATTTTATACTATTTATTCACATATTTTCATCACTTTCTACTTAGAAAAAAAAAGCTCAAATATTCTATTAATTTTATTTAAATGATTTTCAGATAAAATATTTATCTATTGAAAATTAATTTATTAAAACCTCGTTTTTATTCATTAAATTATTCCTTTAAATCTTAATTTAATATAACATTCTATCTCAGCAAGAAAATGAAATTATCGACAGGATATCCAAGTAATGGAATATTGAATTTCCTTAAATATCCTGGGGCTCTAGTTATTTCTATGACACGCCTGGTAGAATGCTTCGAAACCCAGACCCGATTTGCTACGTGCCATTCCAACTACACTAACAAAGTTTACGTCTCCAGCATTCTATGCCTATTAGCTATATATGTTATCTATACTACAAGAAAAAAAACAAATTACGATACTGATAACGAAAGTTTAAAGTAGAATTATGTTTGAATTCTTTAAAATCCAAGCCTTGTTAATTCGCTAGTCGAATAAAAAAAAAGTTTCCTAGATTCATTTTATTTTTTTTTTGCTAAATTCCTCGCGAATGGTCAGCTTTAATGAAATTATCCACAGTTTTGGTTGGAATTTATTGATAAAACATTCAAAAAGAACATTGAATAACAAGTTGTAAAGAATTTATGCAAAACATTCCATAAAAATGGTAACAAAATGAGAGACAATAGTTGAAGTTAGTAGCACTGGGAGACAATAAACAATAGCAAACGACAGTGCGTTGACTTCTTGGACATAAGGAAGGGAATTGGTGAAGAGGTAGAATCTATTTGAGTTCACGAAAACATGGGGGATTGACAGGAGGGAGAGAGTAAGTTGAATGCAAAGTTAGACAGAAAGGAGACGTAGGACAAGGGAAAAGGGGTTGGATGTAAAGTAAGGGTAGATCAGACGCTTCCGCAGGTGGTTCTCAAACTTATTTCAACCAACTCAATTGAAGCAGTTCTAGCATAAGCGAATTCTGATAATTGAGTATATGCTATACAGTTTGGAAGACTTGGAGAGATAACATTAAAGCATTACAAAACTGTACTGATAGAGAGTCTAAATAAAAACAAGTTGTTTGAGTTTATTTTTATTTATTTTTAATGAATTGATTAAATGGTTTTGTACTTTTGTGTTTATATGCTCAGAGCTATTTGAGACTGATCTTTATCAACAATTAACTTAAAGCATGGATAACATAAATACATCATGCTGGCGTATCAAATATTTAATCGTTGACATTTTAACAGGTGATTATAAGTGTGTACAAATGTTCATGATCTTTTATCATGTAACGTCTTTATATTCATTTAATACAGTATAAGATTAGATTTTTTTTTTATTTCATTTCCTAGACAGAAAATATTGAATACAAATTTTGTTGTGATTTTTTTTATTGGAAAAATAATGGTAGTGGATTTATAGAAGAAAAAAAGTAAAAGATAATCGATGAATATTTAATTTGAAATAGTTTTTTTTTGTTCTTTCGAGTTAACGCGTCTCGTTTTTAATTTGAAATGTTTATGCACTCCCTAAAAGAAACAAAATTCATGATGATAGTCGTGTATGCAAATTCTTGCTCGTGTTCCTTTGATAAAGATGAAAAATATGAGTAGACTTTGTATTCGGTTTAATATCAAAAAAAAATTCTAGTGAACAACAATGATGTAAAAACGATGTAGATACATTTTTATTTAAAGAAAATAACGCTACATAAATTGAAAAGAAATCATTGTTTTTTTATTTTCATGAAGAATAAATATTTGTTGTTTTTATGAATAAATTGATGAATTTATTGTTTTTCTGTTAAAAATTAAAATAGTAAATTAGTGTTTTAAATTGATATCTATTATTGTTTGGATGATAAAATAATATAAATAATTGAGTGAAAACTACAAAAAGAAACCTGCCTTAACCATAAACTATTTTTTGGTAAATTTTTCAGGGTCTAGGATGTCAAGCTCCCCTTAATCCAATCAGTCGAGTTCTGTGCGTGGTTAAATATTCCCAGGGGTAAGAATATGGGGAATTTAATAGAAAAATGAATTTGGCTTTAGTGTTTATATCATAGAATAGCAATTATTACGCACAATAGATTTTTTAACTGTTACCCAATTAACCATATCACACAGTTTTCTAATATTTAAGACTGTTTTCTTCATGTTTAGTCGTAATTTCGATGTTTAGTGTGATTTAGATGTATACAACTAAATATTTCCGTTTATAATATTTTAAACACCAGGGATTTATATAATGGTATATTTACTTAATAAAAATTGTAGCTGAAAATGCATCATTAACCCTTTTAGCCTTTATGGGAAATAAAAAAGAACAAATTTTATTTTATCAGTGGAAAGAAAATTCTATTTGGGAAATGATGATTTTTTTTATTCAACTATCCAAGATTTTTCCTCTTCAAATTTAACCTTATCTCTATCTACGCTTCTGTCACTGCCTTTATTTTATCCTTAATCTCTTATAGAGCACGTAGTATAAAAATTATACGTGATCAGTATTTTTTCGTAGATCTTAACGTCGCAAATGAGTCGTCCTGGAGATTGTTTAAAACGTATAATAATTTGTTAGGTTGTATTTAGTTGCACTGTAGACTTGGAAAACTAATCAAGTAATCAATTAAATAATCATATTAATTAATGCAAGATTTATTCGAATTCGGTAGTTTGTGGGAGTTTTTTTTTCGAGCATTAATTAATAAATTGTAAACCTTGATTTTACAGGAATACAGGCGACTCTCGGCGGCAGAGATTTATTGAGATTCAAAATTTACTGTTGAATTAATATTATTTATTGAAGAATATAATAATAAATAAATAAATAAACAAAATAATCACAATCTATGAATATTTTCTAACATAAATTATCACTTAGTTTCATAAATATATTTCAATATCATTTCAGTGGATTTTTGTTCAATAAATGAATGAAAATACTTGAATAAACAAATACGAGAATTATTTTTGAGTAATAAACAAAGAAAGACAAAGTACGGTATTTTTTCAAGGAGACAAGGCACACAGCAATGGGCGCGAATGAGGTGGAGCAACGTCAAATCTTCATTCCTTGAAACGCGTATAAGTTTCCAGGTAAAAAAAATATAGTCAAGAAAACTAATTAATTAATCATTTAGTTAGTGAATGGAATAAAAGGATAACTCAATTGTAGAAAAATATCAAAAAGTAAGGTGGAATGTATTTAAGTAGTTAGGATTTTTTTCGTTTTTTTATAACAAAAAACGTCAACGTATAATTTTCAGTCTAAAACTTTTAAACTTGATTTTATTTCTTTTACTCTATTAACTTCCTACCTGTCTCTATCATCTTTTTTACATCTTCAGTGTTACCTTTAAATTAAAATGATGAACTTCAACAGTTGACTTGTTGAAAGAACATGTAATTATTAATTAGTGTTCATTAATCAATTATAGATTACTTTTAATTCAAATATTTTTTTTTTGTCAAAGTTGTTAGTGATAAATTTGAAATTTATATTCAATGCCAAAAGATTATATGGCGATAATATTTTATGAAGCTGCTTTAATCTGAATCATAAAATAATCAATAGAAAAATATACTTTATTCGCAGGAATGAGTGTACTTTTAATTAATACAATTATTAATCTCATAATTTATGGTAGAACAATTATTTATGAAGAATACTTTTATAGTTATAAGAGGAATAAAATTTTTGAAAAATCTTCAATTTTATTATATTCAAATTATTACATATGATTTATTATATTATCTAAAGTCATGTATCATTTTTGAGTGGGTGAATTTTCATTTATAAGTCAATTAATTATTTTAAAAATAATTTCATCTCATTATTCAAAGTTGTTAAATATCTTAAAAAATACATAGACCTGTGAGAAATTGATAAGACAAAAATTGATCTCTAAATTCATGGAGCAAAAAAAATTTATGCCAAAACACTGAATTTTATAACTTTACACAAATTATTCATCAGCACGTTTTTTCATAATAATTAAGATAGATATAATCGATTCATAAAGATAAACACAACGAATTTATTGCACTTTAAATGTCTACTCGAGCTCCATATTGATCTCTTGTCTCCTCAACATGTTTAGAAGTTCATAAAATAAACATGTTTTCACCCCTTATTCTGCGGAAATGATGAATCACAATACAAAAAGGAATAAAATCCATAACAAATGAGGATTTTAGTTACCCTCTCTTGTGAAGATAATAAAGACAGAAATTGTAGACACGAACCCAAGCGAAAAAGATCATGTGATAAGTCAGGTTTCTCGAAGCTTCTCCACTTATTGCTATTGAATCTCAAAGATTGTTGATTGAGCATACGCCAATTCTAGATAATGAATGTTCGCTTTCGCAATATTGAATATTGAAAATTTATTAAAACTACTTGAATCTAATCAGTAGAATTCATCTATCAAGTAGTGTCTTTTATGTAGAAGACTCATGAATACTGTTGTACGTAGACAAAAATTTAATGAACAAAAAAATGTGTACTTAGTTTAAAAGAAGTATCCAATTAATTTTTTTGCAACCGTTATTTTATTTGCCATAAAACTAAATTAGTGTCAAGCATTTAAGAAATATCGAAAAACAGTGACAAGATGAGATTTTCAGGTTGAAATTTGTGGGCGAGAAACATTTGAAAATGGGTGAAGAAAGAAGACCAAATATCGTAGTGGAGTTGATTGAAGTGGAATCAATAAAGCAGGCAAGAAATAGTAAAAAGAAAAAATTAAGAGTAACATTTGAATTACAGTTGGCATGTGTAACTTTTATATTATATTATTTATATAAACACATCAATATATCTGACTTTTTAATCATCAATAAATAATAATCACTATGATTATAATTAATTTACAACACAATATAACAGTTGATGATAATCGTTGATTGGTTGGTAGAATAAATAATTTAGTACAATGATAAATAAATAATTCAGGTGTAATGGTAAATGTATTCAATTTTTAATGACAATACGGTTAAATTTTGGAATATGTATTTTTAGTTATTTTTTTTTAAAATATATTTATATTAAATATAGATAAATTAGAAATACAGAGTGACTTAGATGTTATATTTGTTTAATCGAATCAAACTGAAATATTTATTCGTATTTTTTTTGTATCGATCGTAGCATTTATTGCGCGATAGAACCGTAGATATTTCAGCAACTTAAACTGAGAGAAATGTTTTTTAAAGTACTCTATTTTTAAAACAATTTACTTTAGTATTTTTTTCATAGTTTAAAGTTTTTTTTAAGCTTAGAATAAACTGGTTTCATATTTAAATTAAAAAAATTTATCCTAGTTTGTTTGGAATTCTGTTTATGAACATGATATCAAAAACATTTATTATATTTAGTAGTCGTTACTTTGGAGAAAATTAATAGATTAACATTAAAGTTATTTGTTTTTATCAGATATTAGTAAGAGAAACTCAACCTAAATTTGTTAGTTAAACTAACAATGCTATTTCAATTCAGAAATTTGGTTCAAACTCGGTATAAACCACAAAGCCGCGGAATTTTTTACTATACAATTGAAATTCCTGGTTCATGGTATTCTCTAGATGAAAATAATTATTACTCATAAACGGTTTGACATTGTTAAATTTAGCCTTCATCGATAAAGAAGGTCCGTGGCCGGTAAAAATAGATTTCGTCTGATAACATAGTTCTCTATTCGTCGACTCTTTTACCGACAGTTGAGTCGATAACTCTTTTTGATTCTGTTGCATAGAAGTTCAGAGGACGGTTTAAAGATTTTCTGCAAGTTTGACATCATTTTGAATAATTAATATGCTCCGGACGTAATTAATCATCAATTTCCAACATTCATTAATTATGCCATGAATTAATAATTGTTTTTAACAATAAGAGTACCATGAATATTTATTGATCATTAAAATTTATATATAAATTTCAATCGATTGGTTAATTAGTTTAAACTAAAATACGAATGCATTTGAGTATTCACAATAATAATGATAAAATAATCAGCTCTTTTGTATTATTTTGTTATTTTAACGAAACAGATGTTTTTATAGCGTCAATTTTGATAACAGGGATTTGATTAAGTTGGATTATTTATGATAGATAAATTAGAGAATGTTTATGCGTGGGTGAGGTTGTATATTCAGATGGGTTAACAGGGCATAGTGGACTTTCTCTCGGCCATCTGTCGAGGGTGGAACCCCCATAGATTAATTGGAGCCCCTTGTATTGATCCGATAACGTTGCCACGGTTAAAAGATAGAGGGAGAATAATGGCTCGGAGCGGAAATAAATTTGAAAAAAGTAAATACAGCAGAAACACAAAAAAAATGAATAAAGACTTTATTTTATCGATAAAAGATTGTCAATAAGTTTCTAGGCGAAATTCTTTTTGCATTCGATTTGTTAAAATTGATATTTTCTAAAATGGAATTTTAAAACAATTTTTACTGAGAATAAAAAGGGGAAACTTTTTCGTAAGTTCATTGACCGCAATCCGTCTTAATGAGATTTTTTCTCCTCATTTTCATGAACATGTTGTGCGTGTTAATTGTGCGGTTGATAATTAAAAGTAATGTGGAGAGGAATTGAAATAAATGACTGAAAAAAAATAATTAAAAAATGATAGATATATGAAAAGTGATGGTATTTAATATCCTACGGTGGGTATATATTTTTAATGAAAAAAATTGAGATATACAAGCACAAAAAATCTTGTGAATATTTTTGCATGAAATAAAGAATCTAATATATTTATCTACAACTATAGAGAAATCGAAAAAGAAAATATTTTTGTTCTCTAAAAGAGCCGAGACAACAAACAGTACACATTCTCGTTCTCTAGATGCTATTTTTTTAACATTAACATATATTAATATCAATTTACAAAAGTGCTTGAAAAGAAAAAACAAGAAAAACAACTATTTTAATTACCACAAATCTATATTGTATAATTCTATTTATTTTTCTACACAGATAGTACTCTCACGTTTTGTAATTTGTTATAAGAAATCCCATCCGTCTTGACAATAATTTGGCACACTTGATACAAAGAATAAATGTTATTCAATTTGGTCATTTTATTAATTTTTACACTGAATAAATAGGCAAGGTAGAGTTGCGTATTGTGTCGCCACCTAGTGTACGTGCCCTCAACATGAACCAAGGGTTGCTTCTTCTCCCTCTCACCCTCTCTATCGACGAATCTGGCCAACCCCTTTTCTGAATCCTCGCAGGAGCCTCGCCCGATCTGCTAATCAATTCATCCCTCCACGACTTTCACTTTAGAAAATTTACCAAATTTTCACTTAATTCTCCCAAACATCATTTACCAATGAACACAATAAATCAACGATCATTGATCAAATTCATGGACAATTTATAATTTCACATATCCACCAACAACATCTAGGAATATTTAATAACCTGGGGACGCTTCCATATTGAACGAAAGTGACTGAAATCGTTAATCAGAATATAATAATATTCATCAGCATGATATTTTTTGAATGTACACTCCTCCCACCCATGAGGGAGTCGTCCTTATTATGAACCCTCTCACTTAGGATATACATTCGCTTGTTCACTATTACATCCATTTAATTTGCGTGGGTGGAGCGCGTGCTCGGCGAATGTCGTGCTTTTCCGTTAGGGTGGCGACAGGAAGGATTTTTTTTTGCCAAGTACAAATTTTTCATATTTACTTAGTTTTTATTGTTTTACATTATCTTCTCTTTCTCTCGCTCTCTCTCTCTCCCTTTCTCTCATGCATTCAATATGTTACTAATAAAATGTCTTTAGACTTTGACTCAGGCAAATGGTTTGCTCGTATCAAATATCACTGAAACATGGTCACTTGCCACTCATCTGCCAAACAGTGAAATTGGACTTGAAAGCTCTTGGGTTTGATGATAATGATGAATCGCGGACAATGTCCCATCACACCAGTATCTTAAATGTGTACTGCTGTGACAGGACAATATCCACGACGCCATCACGTTTTTTTGATGAAAGCTCCAAGATGTCGCGCAAAGTCCACGAAAGTCATGATTCGCGGAAGGTTCGATTTCTGAAGCGACCCGGTCAAGTGTTCCGACGGCACTGCGTCGCTCGCTGGCGATGTTGCCCCTGCGCACCCTTCTATCATCCCCACTTTGGATTCTCGCCGTCCTGGCAACGCAAAGGGAGCGCCACTGCTCTCGATAGGGGTGTAAAGGAGGGTAAAACGGAACGCAACACCCCCAAGCGGCCAACGAGATATAGCAACTGAAGACCAGAGGGTCGAGGGTGCTGGAGGGTGTATTGATCCACCAGCTGCGTACTCTCTCACCCTCTCTGACTCTGCCCATAAGCACAAGCCGCAGTGACTTGGCCATACCGGCCTTCATTCCTTCAAGACGTTTTCTACGACTTTCTTAGACACCTTTGCTTCCTTTCCACATCACCATGTCCATCGATTTTTAACTATCTGTCCAAAATTATTTCTCCTAGCTCCACCTTCATTATTAAATCATTACTTTTCCCCATTAATGCCATTGGAAGATGATGGATTATAAAAAAGTAACGACTGGTCTAGTTAATTATTCACCAACTATTGAATCACACGACAAAGAAAAGTAGAACCTTGTTTGATTATTATTTTACAGTTTTTTCTGTTTGTTAATTTGGTATATTCATATAACTAAACATAGTTATTATGCTGATAAAAAACTACCAATGTCTGACCTACTAACTATGATACATTCTTGTGTAGTTTTTGTATTTTTTAATTAGAGAGTTTGCTAGTTAGCAAATAAGGTCTTAAAACAGTTTCAGAGTTAATAGAGGGTGATAATTAATAAAAACTTTTTTTTATTTCTCCACCTACTTCTGTCATCTAGGAAGATAACGGATGCCCGTTGGTGAAGGAGGAAACGGCACTCGGTGGTGTGATTCGATTATCCTCGTCTATCTCTCACCCCTTACTGTATTTATTCAACTTCTCTTTCAAAGCTTCTCGGATTTAAGGACCATCCATTTCCGCAAATCGAAACGCACACCCGTCGTCTTTCTATTTCTCTTTTACACGCTCATAACGCGTAGAAATACTCTAGCATAAAAATAAAAGCACATACCTTTAGTCTCCGTGGGCATCTGAGATCAATGAACGTTGGTTTGGATGTCATTTCAAATCGATGACGACCAATCCTATTGATAAATTTTATTTTATTTTTTGACCTTTGCATTTTAAAACCATCTGTGATTTGACACATAAAATACATATTTACTGAACGTCAATAGTAGTGACAAAAAGCCGTTGATATCCAGCATACATTGCCCATGCAGCAGCAGCGAGTTTGATAATTGGAAGTGGTAGAACCTATGAAAATAATTTTAGATTTTAGATTTATTATATGATGAAAATAATTGTATTATCAACTTTGATGAATTATAATAATACCTTGAACAAATGTTAGATTAGTAAAGCTGCGCTTGGATTTGCAGTTAAAAGTAAAAATAGTGCATTCTATGATCACTAATTAAATCGAACCAAAAGCAAAAGTTAGTTTGAAAATAAAAATGAAAAGTTGTAAATTGATTTTGTGTTTTAGCGCCGGCATGGAGGCAGCGAATGGAGCAATAGACCACGACTTTCACAATGCATTAGTTCCAATCAACGGTAGCCATTCAGGGAGCTCCGGAAGGAGTACTCCAAATAGTGGAGATCCAGCACCGGGAAAACTCTTTGTTGGTGGGCTTTCATGGCAAACTAGTAGTGAAAAGCTGAGAGAATACTTTGGAATGTTTGGTACAGTTACGGATGTACTAATTATGAAGGATCCAGTCACACAGGTAGGATATTATTCAAGATAATAGATTTATAATGAATTGCATGGAATTAGAATTGATTTGTATGTTCAAATGGGGGTTGAATATTTCAGCGAAGTCGCGGATTTGGATTCATCACATTTGCCGAACCTGGAAGTGTCGACAAGGTTCTCAAGTGTCCAATTCACACTTTGGATGGTAAGAAGATTGACCCGAAGCACGCGACTCCTAAGAATCGAGCTAAACAAGCGAATCGAACGAAAAAGATATTCGTTGGTGGTGTAAGTCAGGATACCAGTAGTGATGAAGTTAAAGCTTATTTCAATCAATTTGGTAAAGTTGAGGAAACCGTAATGTTAATGGATCAGCAAACTAAACGACATCGGGGTTTTGGTTTTGTTACGTTTGAGAATGAAGATGTTGTTGACCGAGTTTGTGAGATACATTTTCACACGATCAAGAATAAAAAAGTTGAATGTAAAAAAGCTCAACCTAAGGAAGCTGTTCAACAAAGTGCGCTGGCTCTTGGCAAAAGGGTAGTTCTGGGAGCTTTAGGAGTACGTTTAGCACCCCAACCACCTCTTCAAGTTGCAACGGCATCACAAATCGTTGCTGCACAAGCTCAAGCTCAAGTACAAGCTGCAGCAGCTGCAGCTGCTGCTGCACAAGTTCAAAGTGCCGTTGCGGGCTATGGAAAGCTTTTTGCCTCAAGCTACCCAGCGCTTTCTGCATATCGATATGCACCATATCCTATTCCAGCGGCTGCTGTAGCAGCACCTCCTGCTGCTGCTGCACCACCGGCTGCTGCCACGACTGCGGCACCAACAGCTGCAGGTGCTCCTGGAAATCCGTATCAAGGCTACTCCCTCACTAATGTCGATATGTCAAGTTTCCAAGGTGTAGATTGGGGTTCCATGTATGGTATGGGCATGTACGTCTAAATTTGTTTCAACTTCCAATTTCTGCTCATCAATTTTTGGACCAATTACCGCAATTCGGGCAGAACTGATTATAGATCTCAGATTCGGATTCAAGTCTGATTTTTTTTTCGTCTTTCTTCGATATAATTAATTAATTTTCATATCAACGAGGCTTGATTTTAAATTCCTAAATTTTACTCTCATTTAAATCATAACAGTTTCTTTTTTTTTCTTTATCTGGAGAATTTTTAATTATTATTTTTTTTTCTTTTCCACAAAGAAATTCTCCAATTTGTCGTATTAAATATCACTTGAAAAAAACCATTAAGCAATACATTCTGATAATTAAAGAGAAGAAAAAGAGAAAGAAAATTAAAAAAAAGAAGGTTGAATAATTGAATAAAGTGGCGCAGTAAATCGACTGTCAATATTTATGAATAAGTAATAATAATTATATGAATAATAGTATTATATATTTTTTCTTTCGAAAAAATGGAAGACAATATTTCTCTGCTCTCCATCACGTTAGGGTCTTAATAACGTTATAATTATTAAATAAATAATTAATTAAATAATAATGAATAACAATAAACAGTACTAATAGTAATAACAATAAACAATAATCAATGATATTAATTGAAAATAAACAAATCAAACGGCGGCAGGTCGCGCACGAATACAATTATTAATAAAAATTAAGACACAGTAGAATGATTAAATTGTATTGTTACACTCTACAATTTGTTCTATTTTTATTAATAGTTAAGATCAAATTGTTGAGTGTAATAAACATTCTATTCGACTAATCGAAGGTGAGATATTTCGAGCAATAAGCAAGTTACTCAACTATTTATCTATTATTAATTATTAAGTAAAAATTAAAAAATGATGCATTAGCTGTATTCAAACAATATAAATAATGGCAATTAATTGTCAAAATAATTAATAATAATAATTTAATCGAGTAAAAAAAAAGGAATACAAGACGAAAATACAATATGGAAAATCATTTTTTCCAAACAAATAATATCGCTAGTGATATATAATTAATAATTGATCGTTTGATTGATAAAATAATTGAATAGGATTATCTAATTAAAAAATAATGATAATTGAATAAACAACAAGTGCGAGTGATATATACTATAGGTATTTAATATACATAAGTTATTAATAATAATTATTATTATTACTCGCAACTCGAGTATTATTAATTTATAATTAACTAATTAATTCATTGATTGTATACATATTCTCAAAGTCATCACTAACTATACGTACTTATGATTGGCTTGAAAGGCCACTATGAGTGAGATTAATGTGGAGAAAATCAATTTGTAAAATCGAATGAGTGTTTCTGTGTGCTCTTTTTTCATGTCTTGGTATTAAAAATATCGATTATCGATCAATAATACCTTAACTCCCAATATCCACATGACTGAAATCGACATGACGGACTATTATTTATGAAAATTAAATTATTTTTTTATATACATAATGAAACGAAAAAAAAAAAAAAATGAAATTTAAATTATCTTATTATTTCTTTGTTATTTTTTTGTAATTTCTTTAATTTAAAACAAAATTTTTCTTTGTTTTTCAACAATTATCTCCCGCAATACTATCCTCTCCATTCATCTGTTATTCTTTAGTTTTTGACAGTAATATGTAGATTAGAGCTAACAATTTTAGAGCGATGCGTAAAAAAATATGATACATATTAATATTAAATATAAACTATTTTTTTGGTATGCAATGAAAGTAGCATGCTAAATTTATCCATCGATTATCTGGTTTTCCGATTCTTTCTTTATTTAATTTATTGTATTTTTATTTTCATTATTATTATTATTATTATTTTGATTTTTTCTTTACTATTCTTTTTTTCCAGTAATCACGTTTTGATTTAATACTTTTCTATTACACTTCTTTTATTTACTATTGTAATTAAAACCTGTAAAAGTAAAACTTTTGTGGACGTGGAGATTGCAGAATTATTTGTATTGTAAAAAAATTGTACTTTGCTAGATATTAGTATTATTTTCTAAAATTGTGCATTAGTACCATTATTAATATTATGTTATTGTCATTATAATTATCATAATTATTATTACTATCAGTTATATTATTATCGTATTATCATTATTATACTTATTATTATATTATTATTAATATTGTTATTGTAGCTACACAAACACTTAAATGCAGACATTAGACATTATACATTGACAATAAAAATTAAAAATTTTTTAATTTATTTGTCAAAAGTCAACACACGTTCTCGAAAAAAACAAACTCTAAAGTTAAATAAGTCTTTGTTTAATTTTTTTTTTCATTAAAATATTTATTTTTTAAACACGATCGATCGTATAGGGTGTCCCTTGTGAGCAAAGGGGAATTGTTAAGTATCATTCCCTATTTGATGCGCGCGTCGAGTTTCTTGTAGACACCCAGAAAAAATTCCTGTATTAAAGCTTCCATCTAAGTATCTTCCATATTGTCTTTAAAAAAGAAAATAAATCTAAGTAGGGAAGAAAGAAGAATGGATTTTTAATAATCTTCAATGTAAACTGAATATTATCATTTTCAATTGTTTCGATTTCTTGTATATAAATGGTAAAAGAATATGACAGGAGGGGAAAGAGAGAGAAAGTAACATAAGAAAAATGGAGGACGTGGGTTGACTTGATCTAAAAATGTTATTGAATTATTTAACAGTCTTCTGAGTCTACTAGAGAGTATCATGACAACACATACGACACGATACGATACATAACGTAAAGTACAGTAGATAGTATAGTCTCTAACACTTTACAATGACACGAAGCAGTAAATTTAGGTCGATGCCTAGTGAAATTGCCAATAAAGTAGTTTACTAGTAGCTAACCTCTGTGTATCATCCCTTGTATCATCTTTACCCCGAATACATTGATGCATTCTTCAATTTGATATTTCTGTATTTAGTAATTTAGACCTAACTCTTTCTTTTTTCCTATAGTTGATCTTTTAAACGTTGATTAAACATTGCATGCAAAAATTTATCTTTTTATTTACTCACTAAAAAAATGTTTGTGTCATCATGAAAATTTTTTATGATATTTTATAAGATTTATTAGTTAATAATAATTCTTATCGATAACAAAAAAAACATGATGATAACAACTATCAAATATTGAAACAAATTTGATGTTTAATGAACGATTAAGGGATAAATAGTTTTTTTTACTAAATTTTTTTTTAATTAGAGAATAGTAATAAAGACTATTTGATGTATTGAAAAAATGTCTAAGGTAAAAATATCGCAATTTAGCCAATTTTATGGGTTATTTTGGTAATTTTATTTTAGAAAGAGATTTTTTTTTATTCGTTTTTGGGTGCTGTGTTTGCGACATTGGCCTGTGTTTCGATGCCGAGTAGACTGTGTTACATTCCAAGCTAATTGGCTTATCAATATTAATTCCAATTAGCTTGGTTCAACCCTACAAAATTCGTTCTACGCTTTCTGGTTAGTTAAACTAACCAAAAAAAAGTAACTTTACATTAGAAAAATTTTCTTTTTTTCTTTATTTTTATTTACTTTCTTGTTTAATCAATTTATATCTTTTTTTTTTTTGTGTATTATTAAGTGCGGTAAGGCGTTTAAGAACAGCAGGAATTGTGTAGAGCATGCATTAGATTCTAGACTTTTTAACAAAAATAAGATAAAATTATTTTCTTTTGCTATATAAAATACCCTAGACCAATAAAAAAAAACTAACGTTAAATTTAAAAATGTGATTGAAAAGAAAAGATCTAAAGCTCTTAATATTTTATTTAAAAAAGAATATTATAATTTTATTAAAAGTTGACAAAAATTTAATTCAAACTCTTTAAAAAGAAAAAGGAACAACTTTTAAAATTAATTATATAAATTAAATATTGAACAAAGGATATTTTTTTAACTCTTTTCTAGAAAGAAAAACTTTGCTTTAAAATAATTCTCTAACTTCATTAAACAGTTAAGTAGTTATTTAACTTATTGAATAATTAAATTTCGAATTGGATAAACAAAAAAGAAAATATCATTTTAATTCAAATTTCTAAAAATAATTCTTGTAAATACATATCTAAATGTGAAGAACAAAAAAAAAGAGAGAGAAAAGTGATGAAATCTCTCTTAATTTATCATATTTACACAACCTAGACTCTAAAAAAGCTTGGAGGCAAAGTAGATAAAAAAGCTCTTTAAAAAGTTGGTAAACTGTTTGATTCTTACGTCTCTGTTTGGACACACTACCCGAGTGCCTTAACTATTCTTTTACAAAATTTTCTTCATTAATAATAACTAAAAAGAGTATTTAAAGAAAAAACAAAAAACTCAATGAAAAGAACAATGCAACCAATTAGATCATCAACCTTAGTATGAAAAAACAAAAAACGAGAATCTCATAATTAATCAGGTAAGAGTTAAATTTTCCTGTAGAAAATGTAGATTATTAGTTAATTAGATGTAGAAATGGCTTTTATAGCAGTAATCATGAGTCTGTGTCTTATTCCTCACGTAGTGTGTCTATGCTGCTCGAAGTATGGGTTAGGACCCTTCATCGTTGGATATTATTGCAGAACATGAAACGTGGATGGTCAAAAATGCAAGAAGAAGTGGGAAAAAAAATTGACAAAAAATCTTCTCAATGCGGATTTTTTTAGCACCAAAATATTATAGACAATGGCGTCTTTCTCATGAACAGCACGATTTTAATTAATTAAATTTGTAAATGAAATATTCCCAAACTTATTACATATATTTTTTGATTTTTTCACGAGATGTGTTAATTTATGTGTGGTTTATGTACTAGAAAAGACGCCAACGATCGAAATCATTGGGAAATTTATTTTCCTGGATGAATGCCAGGTATTTCTGAGTAGATTAAACCACCGAGGGTGCACTTTGCATGTGTAAAGGAACGCTGCACTAACTGACGGCATCCCTTGCCTGATTGTAAGCCACTTTGGCATTTAGCATGGTAATTAATGTCGAGGGAAAGAGTTGTAATTAGTCGTTTTGCTAGAGTATTTATCAGGATTGCATTATCAATATTATTATCATTGACGTTTGTATTTTACTGACAATGAGAGTGAGAAATTCATATTTCGGTCAATTTCAATGAATGGAGAGAAAATGTTAGGGAAATAGTCAGGGGTGAGATTAATGTTCTAAGTTTGTTTTCAATCATCAACAACAAAAAATTCATTTTTCCTATCATCTTCTAGTCATTATTTATTTATTTATGATAAACAATGAATACAGTTTCTAGGTAATATTAAATAACTTTTTAATAAATAACATAATTATTTTAGAACATTTATCTGCCCCTTAAAAAAATATAGTAAGTGTTTTTGATCAACAGTAGACTTGGGACCGCAATCCTACATTTAATATAAAATAATTAAACATTTCTACAAACTCGTCAAATAGTAAATGAAAAAAAAAAAAAAATTACTATTAAAACCGGTAATAAATCCGGGGATTGTTCTTCCAGTACGATTATATTTAAAGAAAAAAAATTACTTAATAATAACGGGTTTTACGATCTAGTCGTTAAGAAAAGTTTCAATGGTGCGGATTCTACGGATTTTGTGGCTTATGGGATATATTACACGCACCAATCAAGCAGGAGGAAATTTAATCAGGTAAAATTTTTATTCGTGTCAATTCACTTTGTGGAGTAGTGTAGAATTTGAAAAAGTTAAAATTTTGATATAGACTTGAGTCAATTTTAAAACAAAAAAAATTAAATATTAACAACAAACCTACAAATAAAATTAAATGAATGAATTATCATTAATTATAATAAATAGTGTATTAGTGGTGCGGTATAACTTGTACACAAATCCGTTGTGTTTCGTATCTTGAAAATTAAATATCCTGCTCCATTTTTTCGTCCCCAATTTTTTTTCATCACTCTGTACTTCCTCCCCTTAAAAGTAGATGTATTTGTAAATAAATATTTCACGTAAACGTGCGATCATATCATTTTTTATTTTTTTTATTTTTAGTTGAGATAATAGAAGAAAGGGAGATTATAAGTGTTCGAATATTTTGTTTTATATTCTTAAAAAAATACTTTTTATTCAATTAACTAATAAATTATTTATTTATATTTTAATAGATGTCTAGTCATTACTAATGAAACTCAAAAACATTCCACTAAAACTTGGAACTAATAAATATGAGCATAGTCATTAACTGCTCTCCTTTTCTCTAATTCTCAACTAGTCACGTGATTGTAAATAATCTAAACAATGGTATATCAATAAAATATGACATAATATATTTTTTCAATCTTATCGAAACACTCGTTGAGAATCGAAAAAAAAAACCCCTATTTGATTTACCCCTCATGTGATTCTCAACTTCAAAAAACAAACTTTTTCTGATGGAAACAAGTGAGAAAGAAAAAAGATTTGATAAAAGTATTTATTTCTTTTCATAAATCCTGTTCCCATGTGCCTAGGAGCATAAAAAAAATTTTCTTTGTATATAAATTTATTCAGAGAAAAAGTCAAATATAGTGAAAATGTTTTAGTGTATTCACGAAAAATGATAAAAAAAATAATAATGACACTTAACAATAATAACTATGTCTAGATTAATTTAATATCGTATCTAGAATGAATATGTTGATGTTCAAAAAATAAACTTTACAAAAAATTCATAAATAAATGAAAGGATAATAATTAAAATATGAACAATAATAAATGATAATCATCACATTATTATATAAACATTTTGAATAATAATAAATACAAAAGAAAAAAAAATTACTAAAAAGTGGGAATTTTTTGTAAAGACAAATTTTTCGTAACTTCAAATTAGCTTAAATAGCATAGCAAAATCATAATACGTGATAAGAAGATAATTTACCACTAATATCATTAGCTTGTACGTAAAAATAATCCATTGTAGTATTTTTTGAGTTATCATATGCCATGTTTTAGTGTGAAAATTGTCCAGTTTTACCAAAGAAAATAATAAAAAAAAAAAAAAATAATAACAACTAAGCACTAATAATAAATGTTCTAAATAATATTACTTTAAAGAATAAAAACTAATTCTAGTCATTTATAACAAAGTGAGGATTACTTGTCAGAATAAAAAATATTAAGACAGGGCAATTTTCTCACTGTAGTCATTATTTGAATAATTTGTATAACAAGTCGATCATTATTATTATTCTTATTAATTATGTACTGTAATTAATTAATTATTAATTAATTAGTAAACTGTGTAAAAGGTTGATCTGTGTATTATATGTTATTTGTATGTGCAAAAAGCTTCGATTTTAGCACACACCAAGCCCGCCTTTAAAAGCATTAACCACGAGCAACGACTAATTTATTAATCGTGATATTGTGATTGACGAACAATTTTTATTTTCGTTGCTCTATGGTCAATCTTATGTTCGCAGCTAGATAGTCAGTCGAAAAATAGTGATGTACGTAGTTTATAATCGTAATTTATTTTATGGGTTATATAAGAATACATTAATTAATTAATTAATTAAGCATAGTAATATGAAAAATGCTAGAATGTTTCTACGGTGGAATGGTGTTGATTTGATGAGATAATGAGAATGGAATTAAATGAAAAGAGGGAGAGAAAGAAGAAAATTGAGCGAGAGAGAGGGAGAGAAAGGGATAATAGAGCGAGAGAAAATAAAAGGATAAATAGTAGTAGAAAGTGGGAACAAGCGAAAGAGAGATGCCGAGACCACCGTCTTTTCTACAGGTAAACTGGTTTATTGTACCTGTTGTTGTTGAAAACATATTAAAAATACTCTTATTCCATGCTAATATTGCTTCATATATTTCATAATACCTCGTTTATATCCTTTTTAACATTTTTATCCTTCACTAAAATCATCAACTGGCACACAAATTGTCAATCATCTGTTATCATTTCATTTTTTCATCAATTAATAAGGTGCTTTATCCATGTGGAATTGAATTAAATTTAAGATAGATTTATTTGTTAATACTATTTGATGACTATTCTCAATGTGATTCAAAAGAAATATTGTTTGCTAGTTGAGTGATTTTAAAGTGTATTTTTTAGAGTTGAAGAAATTTTTTATTTATATATATAATTGATCCTTTATTTATATAATTAATCATCAAGTTTTAGATTGGCTTATTCCTGAAGAGTATTCAACACATAGTCAAGTAGAAGTTCGTAATAAAAGCAGAATAGACTCTGCTGTATTATATACATATGCCTTTCATTTTTCTACCTACATTCTTCCTACTGCTCCTTTTTCCACTTATTGATTTTTACTTGATACCTTTTAATTAATTAATATTAAAACCAATTCGAACAGAGAACAGACATTAAATGAATCTACACCATGAAATAATAATGACTAGTCCAAGGAGAAGAGGAAAAAAAACCCCAAATTTAATGGTGAGACTGTAAAAAAAAATTACTAAGATTTGGAAAACTGCCTAGAACGTTTAAAAAAATATATTATAGTAGTTAGATAAAACCAGACATACTTGAAATTAAATTAAATTTCTTATGTATTTCTATTACTCTTATTATTATTATTATTAATGTTAGTAATGATGATGAAAATAGATATGTAAAGTATCTAGTGATTATTCTTAGTGATTTTGGGCTATTTTTTTGTCTATAATTATTGCAAGTATTTACTAAGCTAATCTTAATCTATTACCTTATCCATGACCTAAAAATATCTTCAACGAATTACAACGACATTTAGTACTTGAGTACTGAACAAAAAAAAATTAATTGAAGAAAGAAAATTAAAATGTCGACTTTATGACCAAGAAATGATCAAAGACTTATTTTATTACGTCAGGTTGGACTTTTAGTAAAGATAAAAAATAATAAATAAAACAGAAAATAAAAAAAAAAGAAACTAAACAATCAAAATGATATTTGATGAAGTTAAATAAAATTTATATGTATAAATAAAATAAATTATAGGAATGAATATAAATAATGAAATAAAAAATATATGTTATAATGAATATTTATCATAAGTTATAGGAATGAAAAATTTGGCGACATGTAAGTGCTTTTATATATGTTTAATCAAGTACAAATTGTACATAAAAGTAAAATACAATTAAGTAAAAATATTAAAAGTAATTATTGGGTGATTTAACTTTAGTAGTTTTGAGGTCAAGAGATGAAACAACAAAAAAAAAATTTACATTCCAAAGTAAATGCAAATGTAGTTATTTTGATGTCTCTTTAAGTCGTTTGATACTTCAGACCTTAGAGACTCTTAACGTCACCTGAGTGATTGTCAACTCAATTGGTCTTGGTCGGAAGAAGACAAAAGTGGGTGTGACTACTATGTGGATCTGAGAAATAATATCAAGATGACTCGACAGGGGGCGTACGATCGATATTATGAACCCCTGGGGCACCGATATCATCCCTCAATGGATTTAAGTTTTTCCCTCCATCAACCCCTCACCAAATGTCCCAAATTTCCCACTCCTTCTCTTATCATAATGTTACGATTATGCTATGCAATATTGAACTCATTAGATTTTTTTTCCTTCTCTACTAAATTTTGAATAAATTGCTCACATAGAGGGTAAGTACAATTTTTTTATAGAACGTTAGATTTTCATAAGTAATCATTTATAATAAAAAAACACTACTTGGGATTGATTGTTGAAATAGAAAAGATCATTTTGTTGATACATTGATAGTGAAAAGTATGAGTTTAGATACATAATAGTATTTTTGAGTAGATTATTGGATAAACTTGGAGAAAATATAGATTAAAAATGATTGATGTATTATAGAAAAGTACATCAACGGTGATTGAATAATATTTTATTAACAATAAATGATGAATTTATTAAGCTACACATATCTTTTGATATTCACATATAAACTTTGCTGGAAAATGTTTTGAATTTATTATTATTAAATAAATGAACTTAATCACAGTATATTCATCATAATGACATTAAAGTTAGATTAATGAAAATATTGATTAACTACTTGATACTTAAATCAATACTAAAAATGTCAAAGAATTTTCCTGAACAACAAAACACACCCTCATTTTATATAAAATAGAATGCAATAGTTTTTTTACATAAGCAAAGTGAAAGATTTGAGAGAAAAAGGTATATCTTTTGATAAACGAGTTTTGTGAAATAGCAAAAAAGAAAATATTCTTTAAACTAAAAATTATGTAAAAGACTGCACAAGTATTTACAGAGAAAAATTATAATGACAATGGGGTATTTTAAACATTTAATTTTTCGTGTAATTTAAATTCTTTATACTTGAATATTTGATGAATAAAATATGAGACTTGACTATTTTATTTTGAACTTTAGATTTAAATTACTTACATAAAAATCTTTTATCAAAATTACAACTCTTTAAAAACCTTTAAGTATAAATCTTTGTAAACTAGAGTTACCAAATGATTGAAAAAAATGTGTTTCATAATATTTCCTTTTAAACAGACGAACAAAAAGCAGCATCTCTTTCATGAGAATTCTATAAATAAAAAAGGAAATAACAGCTTGATGAATCCATCTGTTTATTTGCGAAGACACGGAAGCTTTCATGCTATAGATCGGCATGTAATTCTGTGGATAGCGTGATCTAAAAGCATCTCAATAGTGTTTTATTATCTATAGGTCCTAAAGAGAAATATATTTTTTTATAAGAATGCATATCTTAGATATTCAAAAAGAAACAAAAGGAATACAATAAAAAAGTAAAAAAGTAAAAAAGTAAAAAAACATGAATTTACGATTGAAAAGAATGACATGGAAAAATTAATAAAATTTAATTAAGATCAAGCTTTTAAGAAGTTGTTTTAGCTTTTGATCCATGAGTTTTTTTTTCTACTGAATAACTTACTTGGAATGCGAGGAACAACCTGAGTACTTTACTGGCGTCTCAACTTTTTCCACTTCACCCTCAACTCATCCCCTATACCTGTGCTTTCAAGTTCCCTCAGCCGCGGTCCGAGTTACATAATGCAGTCGGCCGTATTGAATATTTTTCCCAGGTAAAGTAAAGTGATAAAGAAATCCTCCGGAAGCTTCTCAGGCCTCTAACATTTTTATAAAAAAATATTGAAACTAACATAATCTAAAAAAGACCAGCATTCTTATATTCCTCTGTTGAATTTTTTCACATAAAAAAAATTATTATCCGGATGAATTTCTTTACAGAAAAGCTACATGATTAAAAACCCATGCAATTGTATAAGAATATTGTGCTTTTACACTAAAAGAATTTTATTTAATTTTCATTAAAGAAAATGATAAAATATCTGTCTTTTAGAATATCATTTTTTCTATTTAATTTCAGTTCTTATTAAAAAAACAATGACATTTTTAATATTGAAATTAAATATGTAATTAATTTTTAATTATTAACGAATTTAATTAAAAATTGCAATGATTATTTATTATGAATAAAGATGATGTAGATTTATCGTGATGAATATTTATTAGCAATATTTTTTGTGGATAAATATTACTTATAACCATCAAGAATTAAATGCGAAATAGAGACGAGAAAATGTATGTGGATATTCAATATTACTTTAGAAAGCTCATAGGACATATAGGTGATGCTTTTCCAGTGAATCTGCAGTCTTCCAACGTCGGAATTTACGAAATTTACTGGCCTGTCGTTTCCAGACAGGTTATAAAATTGCATTCGCCACAGGGGATAGGCACAGACCATGCAACTTTCATCTCCCGAGTGTATGTGCCTAGCTAAATAAAATATTGTTTCAGAAAATAGTCTACGAACATTTCAGACAGTTGCTAAATTTTTTTCACTATTTTCGACCATTTTTCTCTTATTTTTTTTTGTTTCAAAAAGCAAAACTTTTTCTACACTGAAGTTTATGCCCTTTTTTTTTTTTAGTTTTCCTTCCATTCTACTGATGACGGAGGGTTGTAAACAGCCCTTCATTAGCCTCATCATGTCGTCCCCAGCCTCTTGAATCTCAAGAAAACATGACTCAGTCGATAATAGGAATTTAGATAGTCTATTATCAGCTCTTGAGGTATCGATTTAGCAGATAGTTTTTGTTTCTGTGCACGAACTGTCTTCCTTCTTTTCTTTCTTTTTTTTTTATCATAGACTTTCTGAGGGGAAGAATAAATTTCTTTTCATTTTCGCTGAGAGAATGAGAGAGCAGATGGTAGACAAAAATAATCTCGGGTGTGGTTATTTGCTTGTTATGTAGTATATGTTTGCACTCACAGGATTTTTGAGGTACACAAATGATAAACTGCCAGTCAAGGGTTTCTAACTTTTGAACAATTGGAGATAAGGAATGATATATTTTCTGAAAAGATGCATACTTTTAAAAATATTCAACTTTATGAACTAAAAGGGGAATATATTTCTCACGAAGATTATTATTTCTCGGCTATAGACTCAGCAGGGTTACTTTCGGAGGGTAGTTTATGATATTCATAAAAGGTATCAACTCTTTTCCAATTAAAACTATTATTCACAGATATCTAGGTTATTGATTCTTAAATAAATTTCTTTAATTTATAGACACTGAAATTTCTGCTTTTTTTTTATAATGATAACAAATCAGAGTTTTATACAATAATTGTATAATAAGATATTATTTAGTTGAATAATAAAGATAAATAATGAATTAATAAATGAAAACACGATTCATGCAGACATGTCATAAATTGGCTTGGGAACAATAGATCACTTAATATTGTTCCCTAAATGGAAACAAATTTATTTGAATACTGATATCAAATTTAAATTTATCAATTAATATTCAACAGTTTTTTATTTGATTAAATTAAAGTTTACTTTTTAGTTGGAAATTTTGAAATAAAATTGGATTATTTTTATGAGGAATATTTTTGAGTATCCTCTTGAAATAAATCAGTAATTGCATTCGGCATTAATAGTTAGTGAATAGTCACTGACTTTCTATACTTTTCATTGACCTATTTTAGAAGAATACCTACATACTTTACAATGAAAAACAAGGTTTAATTTTAATAATAAAGAAGATGAAATTTATCTAAAATAAAAAATATGCAAATGTTGTTATCAAGAATAAAAATTGCTGAGTTTTTTCCAAGCCAAAAACGCATTTCCAAAAATATTATCACGGCTACGAAGATTCACAAGATTTATTATAGACATTGGAATACACGAATCTCTACTGCATATTAAAACACAGTCATAAATTTTAGAGACTACAATTCCGCATTTATTTTACACAATGACAGTAGTACAGACAAGGATTTGGTCAGACAGGTAAAAAAATAATCTCCTGTTTTAACCGACGAATGGTATATCCTTATCTCGAAAATAACCTCACTCAATTTCAATTCAAAAGTCCAAAAATGCTACGAGAAGCTGGCAAGTAGAAGAGCAGAGAAAGTGTTGATACAAAAATCCATGTAACGTGAAATAACTCCTCAACTCTCGTGTTCACCCATTCATGGTGCGTTACGATTGGGTTTCATCCAACTGTTTTATTATAATATATATATTTTAAAACCTTTTCTATCAAGAAAAAAATCCCTCATAATAGACAATTGATTCAACCTTCAGAAGTAAGTAGAAACCGTAATATGAGCGATTTATTAATAAAAGATATATGAAGTAAAATCTATCTTTAAATTTTTAGATGAAAAGTATATTTACTAAATGCTGAATAAAGTTAAAAAACTTATAAATAAATATACGAGAAAATTGAGTTTATATGAATATAATAGCATAATAAAGCACAAAAAAATCACTTTCCAACTCCTTCTGATATCCTAATAACGAAACGCGCAGTCGAGATTTCTTCGTAATGAAAATTAGAATTCTTTTACTTTGGAGGTTGTCACATTCATTTTTTACTCAACGATGATTCTTATTTCATATTTTTTTTATACCTTTCTATACAGTTTTTTTCACTAAATAATAAATAAAATCAATATTTCAACAATACTATATCACGAATCAGCTTTGAAGCTGCATTTGGGTGAAAAAATAAATATAAAAAATGGGAAGTTTAGATTTTTGTAAATTTTATCGCAATTATTATTATTTTTTTGTCTTTGTTTATAATGTTAAAATATTCATTTTTAAGCCCTTATTAATTATTAAATTAATTATTAAAACTCACCTCCCAGTGTTTCATCAATTTCTTTCTAGTATAAAGACCATATTTAAATAGTTTTATTACATCAAAGAAACTATTTAGTGGAACATCGTCATAAGGAATCGTTTTTTTAAACTTTGACATTGTTAATAATTTTTTTTTACTTCAAAGATTATTTATAACAAACTTATTTGGTACTTATTTGATTATATGATAGTGAATAATTAATAAAACTTAAAACAAATTTTTGAATATTTTTGTTAGGTTGCCAAGAGAAAGTAACAACTTTTTTTTATTATTTTGACACATCTTTGAGTTCTACCTTCAATTTTTTCTGAATATATTAAGCATTATTTGAGTTCTAAGACGGATTAGTTTTGGTCTTATCAGGAGAACAGATATAAAGAGAATTAAATTAGAGAATAAATGAAATACTTCTTCGATCATCGAAGAACTGATATTCAACCAGAATTCATTCTATTATTCATTTTAAAAATATTTGCGCCTCTTTTTAGTTAGCCTGATTGCCACGGTGATGACATTTTCGTCGCTAGCATCACTGGAAACGAGGTTACCGAAGAAGCCCCTTCGCCATCCTGTTCAGTTATTTTTAACATTAGATTTCACAAGGTAATGAAATGAACTTGAAAAAGTTATTTACTCTCTTTTTTTAAATAATAATATATTGATAATGATAAAAAATATATTTCTTCATTCAATCTTTCCATTTTCACTCCGAAATAGGTTTGTTAATGGTAGAGTAGAGCTTTTAAATGACTCCATAAGCCGCCAGAAAATCAAGTTGTCATGTTGTTCTGTTGTGACGGTTCTATGTGACAGTTTTTGCATTAAGTTTAAGAATTTAAAGTTTGAGTTAATAAATTTATACAAAACATAAACTTTTATCTACAATACAATTAATGTACTTGATAAAGAGTTATTATAATTTATGAGAAATAAGTTTAAAAAAACATTATCATGAAATGTAGAAAGTGGTTGAATATTATAACCTAGAAGATTTCAACTTCTTAGTTTAATAATTAATTTGTTATTACTCAACAAATGAAATAGAAGAAAAAAATTAGTGGTAAATTCAATAAATCAAACAGTGACCTACTTTTCAAAAAAACTTTAATTCATGATATTTAGAATTAATATAAAATAAATATCTAACAATTTAACTTAGACCATTACATTAATTTCAAATTCAATATTTCTTATGTTTTCAGGTCGATTAAACCTATATATATACACATATATATATCTCTATATTTGTATACACGTCTACATAAATAAAGTAAAAATTGAACTTTTAGAAACATTTTTTAACAAATTTCAAGAAGTAATGGAGTCTTGTAAAGAGAGTGCAGATCAAACAACTCCAGATACAAATAAGCAAACAAAAAAATCTTGGTCAGAATTGAGAGGAGTAGTAAGTGAATTTCGTAGAAAATTATCGGGAGTATCAGATGGATCTGTCCCGGATGCAATAACATTTAGATCATTACCTGATGGCCGGTAAGATTTATATTGTGTTCAATGATACTTAAGATTGACATGATTTATATTTTTGCTATGAAAAAAATATATCTGATTTTTTGGTCGATTTTCCAGAACAAGAATATATTTTTTGGGTACTCCAAGTAACGGATGGGAAACAACACTCCTTTACGTTGATATAGGACAATATGAACAGTTTAATGGATGTAAACTTCATTGGCAACCAATAATTGAAGCTAATTTTCAAAGGTGAGAAATTAAATGATAATAACTAAAAGAAAAATAATTAAAAATTCAACTTAAAACTGGAAGACAAATTTTAGAGTATTTAACGCTGTGTTTTAATTTACCATTCAGTGTTTCAAGTGCAAATAGACTCTCAAGAGAAGAACAGTTACTGTGGGAGAGGAAAAGACTGACAACTTGGGGAATAACAAGCTACGAGATTCATTTGGAAAGTGGAAAACTTGTTTTCCCAGCTGCCAGTAGTCTTTATCAATGTATAGACACAGGATTTTCGGTATTTATTCAAGTCTATTGCAATTTTTCTATGTTTTGCATTATATAATTGCTTTAAATAATTTTTTTCCAGTCAGGACCCTTATTTCCTTCAGAACTGAGAATTTCAACGTCTGGTGCTAAGCTTTGTCCACAAATATGTCCATGGAATAGTGCTTTAGTTGCTCACACGTGTTCTGGAGATTTATATTTATCTCACAGTATAACTGGATCTTCTGTTCGATTAACACATGCCAGAAAAGGGGTAAAGAATCTTGCAGAAGATCCTCTTACAGCTGGAACGCCTTCTTATGTGATGCAAGAAGAATTTATGAGGTTTGTCATCAGTAGAAAGAATAAATTTTTTTTTTAAATAAAACCATTGATAATTTCTTTTATAATTATAATTTTGCATTTAGATATGTTGGTTATTGGTGGCAGCCTAAATCAACTGATGGAATATATCGAATAGTCTATGAAGAAGTAGATGAGAGTGATGTTAAAATATTTTGTTTTCCTTCGTCAACTCAAAATTCTGGTGAAGTCGATGAATTTAGATTCCCCCGAGCCGGTGCACCAAATGCACAAAGCAATTTAAAAATGGTGCAGTTCAAGTTGACTGAAAGTCAACAGATAGTTGATATCGAGATTTTAGAACTTCAATACCCGCTTCATTACATGTTTCCTTGGATGGAATATCTAGTCAGAGTGGGTTGGACGCCAGATGCAATGAATGTTTGGGTACAGTTATTAGATCGAGAGCAAAAACGATTAGAGTTGGTTTTATTATCATTAGACAATTTTTGTGACCCACCACCTAATGTGTATAACTCAGAAAATCATTTTACACCATCGTCAGCAAGTGTTCAAGTGATTTATTCAGAAGAGAGCTCGATATGGATTAATGTCAATGATTTATTATATTTTTTACCTTCTGATGACCATACAGAAGTCAAGTTTTTATGGGGAAGTGAAGAGTCTAAATTTTTGCATTTGTATTTAATTACTTCTAGTATAGCAGGTATAATGTTAATATACATTTTTATTTGTCAAAAAATTTATCTTACATAAATTTATGGCTTTTAAATTCAAACTAGGCCTAAGCAATGGAGTGGAAGAGCCATTAGATCGAATGGGTAGTGTCTATTTCCAACCACGAGTAATTTCTAAAGTTGCAATCACTCAAGGAGATTGGCCAGTACTTGGAAAAAAATTATGGGTCGACACGGCAAATTCTATCGTTTACTTTATGGGTCTAAGAGAAGGTCCTTTAGAGCAACATGCTTATGCAGTATCTTTACGAAGACCTCTAGAAATAAGATTATTGACGAGACCCGGCCATAGTTATAACAGTATATATTTTAATAAAGAATGTACAATGATGGTTGCTGTCTACAGTTCTATTAAGACTTTACCAACTTGCCAGGTAATTAAAGCTAACTATATCTCTACTTATTACAACAATATTCAAAAAGTTCCATTTAATAATAATCTTAACATCTTTATTTATATAACAAAGGTATTTAGAATATCTCAAACAGATTGGACAGTAGAAAGTATAAGTCTAACACCTGTTGGATATTTATTAGAACCAGTAAGTTCAGAAATAGATCTTCTAGCGCCAACCATTCACTCTCACAAAATATCATCAGGTGATACGATATATTCTATGGTATTTAAACCTCACAATTTTAAACCCGGAGTCAAATATCCTACAATTTTGCAAGTTTACGGTGGTCCTGAAGTTCAATTAGTTTCTAATACATTCAAAGTGAGTTAATATTCAAGTTATCATAAAAAATTTACTTACCAAAATATTTGTCGACTTCTGTGTTCACGAGAAACTTTGAAGGTATTGTCTTCCACTGAATCATTTTGTCTTACATTTTTTGCAGGGAATGCGACATCTTCGAATGCACATGCTAGCTTCTCAAGGATATTGTGTGATCTTAATAGACAACCGGGGTTCACACTATAGAGGATTGCTCTTTGAAAGTCATCTGAAAAGGAGAATGGGAACAGTGGAGTTAAGTGATCAAGTAGAGGTTCTAAAATTATTATCAGAAAAGCTAGGATATATCGATTTAAATCGGGTGGCTCTTCATGGGTGGTCATATGGTGGATATTTAAGTCTCATGGGCTTAATTCAATATCCAGAAGTGTTCAAGGTAAGAAAGAATTATTTATAGATTAAAATATATTAATTAATTAGTCTTTTTTCGCTTCCGCGTTGACTAACATTTTCTTTCTTTACTTATTTAGTGTTGATTATGTTGTGATCTTCTGAATATTCAATGTATTGTTTTTAACTAATTATGTGAGCAATTAAATTGTTAATTGCGATTGGATGAATGTTTATAATGGAATAATCTAATTAACCTGTAAAGATAGCTAATTAAACACTTTATTGCAGTTTTCAATTGAGTTTTAATTTTTAATTATTTTCAAAATATTAGTTGGCGATAGCGGGAGCACCAGTTACATGTTGGAACCTTTATGATACTGGATATACTGAGAGATACATGGATCTCCCTCAAAATAACTATTATGGCTATGCTAACAGCTCTGTGTTGACGTATGCTAACAAATTCCCAGATGAAGAAAACCGTCTGTTAATTATCCACGGATTAATCGATGAAAATGTGCATTTTTTCCATACAAGTGAACTTATTAATGCCTTAGTTAAAACGGGGAAACCGTATCAATTACAGGTATATCCAACCGAAAGGCACAGTCTTCGAAGTTTGGATGCTACTAGGCATTATGAAACAACCTTGTTATCTTTTCTACAGAATTATTTATAATCTATTGATTAATGAACCATGTGATTAATTAATTAATTAATTAATTGAAAAATTGATAAATTAACTGTTTAAGTAACGAATTAGAATCTATCTTGGTAATTTTAAAATATTTCTCTCGATGAGAAATATTTAAAATAAAATGAAATACTGCCAATTAAATGTAGGTAAAAGGCTACAAAAGTTAAAAAATATTACTTGAATTTTTTTTTCTCTTTTTTTTGGTACTTTCTCATTTATACTGACAGTTTATCACAATTTGAGATTTTATTAAACCAAAAACATTCTAGAAATTTCGTATAATCATGTCATTTATAAGAGAAACCAGTATTATAACCACACAATGTTGCCATAATTTAAACTAAAAAAAAGATACGCAAAAAGAGGAAAAAAGAATTATTTGAATAAATGAAATTTATCAATATTTATAATAATAGTAATATCGATAATTGAAGTACTAGTGATTTTTTAAGATTCCCAATGAAATTGGGTTATTTTGTTATTAATTATTGATTATTAGTTAAGAACGATAAAGAGTAACTTGGAATGCGAAAGTCATAGAAAATAGTAATGAAATAGTGTTAAATTTTTTATCATTTTTTTCAAGCTTTATTATATTTTTCGACCTGATGATTTTTTTGTTTAATTTTAAATAAATTTGAACTAAATAATAATGTAAAGTTATTGCAAAGAGATAAAAAATATGAAAAAAGAAATAAAATGTGACTATCAATCGTACAGATAATAATTCTAATGAAAATATTTGATGATAGTAACTAAAAAAAATTAATGTTAATTATAATACTCATAAATATCATAAGGAAATATCAAGATGAATTAAATTTTCTGAACATATTATCTTATCCGTACTTATATAAAATAACCTTATATTATTATTAACTACTGTTTAAAATTAATATTATAACAAAGAACGATTCTCATTTTTTTATGAAGATAACAAATATTATATAAATTGTTTTTATCATAAAATAAAATGTATTGTAAATAGACTCATATGAAAAACTATTATGAGAAAAATTAAATAGCAATGAGTATTAAATATAAATATCAAGTATAACTATTACAGTGATATTGATAATGATAACTATTAATTATTTATGGTTATCATTATGAAATAATATTGACCATTTATAGATATTTAGTTCATTGTCAATAAATAAATAAATTTACTATTTTATATTCGCATTTCACTGGTTTTTTTTTATTACGAATCAATATTGCTTAAACAGTAAAGTACTTTTTATGAAGTAAAATATTTTTTACAAACATTTGTAGGGATTTTAAGAATTTTTTTATTTCACATCTTGATCAATAACATTTTTCTCTCTTTTCTCATGGTATAATAATATAATTTATCAATATAAGTATTCACAATATAATTTAATTTTTATTAATAACTATTCACTGAAATAAAAAAAGATATCAATTATTAAGTGCTAAGTTTCTACCATCTATTATTCAATCCTGTTTTTGTCTTATTATTTAAGAATTTATGTAAATATTTGATTCTCTTTTTAATGTCTCTCCATCTTGCAGGTCTTGCAAAAGGAAAGATTCCTTTAGACCAAATTTTTTCTTTTCTAAGAAGGACATGATACTCATCACCTCTAACACCTCTTAACCAAGATGGAACGTTATACAAAACTCTTGTTGGATGAAGATTATCATTGCCTAGAATGTCAATGTAATCATTTTGACCAAACAAAGCTCGTCTTGGAGCCCAAACATTTCTAGGCCGATAAATAGGTAACTGTCGTATTGGACGTGTATCTTCTCGAGGTAAAAGTCCCCGAGCATCTACTGGATCATCATATCCAAATCTACGGAGAACTGGTCCGTTTTCACGTCTTTCTTTCCAGTAGTGATAACGAGTGTGTCTGACCTGAGTTACTTGTGGAGCCCAAAATTTAATTGACGAAGTTAGGGACGTGATTCCTTTACCAATCCACGACATTTCTACTAAAATAACCCTGAAGGTTACATCTTTATTAATTGATTAAATTATTTATAACTTATGATTATTATCTAATAATTTATTGAGATAAAAATAATGTGAAGTGTGGTTATATGAAATATGTAACAAAAAATAAATACAAATTCGAACTAAGAAATTCATGTAAACTTATTTTAAAATAATTTAAGTAATCAATAATGACGTATTTTATATTGCAAATTGAAGAGTTGTATCTGAATTTTATGTATAAAATAGTAATAATACTCAACGTTACCGGTGTAATTTCAAAAATGGAGTATGAGTATAAATAATAAAAAGATTAAATAATTTGGAATTAATATGGATAAATTTAATACTTACTTTTAAGTTGAGAAGAGATCTAATATATTTATGGTCATTAAGTGTTTTAAACCAATGATTATTATTTATTGTTATGCAAAAAATATTAAACAACACCAATTAATTATTCTATGATAGACCGGCCATCTTACATTTAACGCCACTAGTATCAATGTGAAGAACTACACAAAAAAATGAAGATTGAGTATTGAGGTTTATTTAGGATTATTTAATTATTATTAAAAATACTTTATAACACGTGTTGATTTGAATGGAAATATTTAATTAATAAATGGCAAGTTTCTGTAGACTTGTGAGAAGTATTAGAATATCAAAAGTGGGATTAACAAAAAGAAGTATCATGACAACTTCTACAAATGCAAAAAAATTTTTGGATGCACTCAAAGATAACCCATATTTCGATAAATATGCAGGAGCAATTGCTAAATTACAGCAAACTAATCCTGAAGAATTTTTATCAAAGATTGAAGAAAATGAAAAAAAGAAAAAACGTGTAAATAAAAATGGTAAGCTTGATGATTATTCTCATTATTAATTATTTCTAAACATTTTTTGAGTCACTAAAGTAGATTAAGATATATTAAATCTACTTTTTTCATATAATTTGATTATTAATATTTATAAAGAAGATTTATAATCCTAAATACCTAAAACAAGATTTTGATGAAAATTTTGAGTTAATTGGAATTTTTAAATAATGGGAGACAATTTTCCAAGTGAAACAAATATAGGCCTGTGGATTATGTGAATTACATTTGAAGCTGAATAAAAAATATCTTTTTTAGTCTCCTAATTTATTTGTATTATTTATTTAAGACATAAATCTTCGTAATAATATAAATATATGAGAGAGACTTTATTTTAATTTATTATAAGCTGTTAAATTTACTGATTATTAAGATTAATATAAATGTATGATTTAAATCAATGCTTTAAATACTAAAATAAATAATTAACTTACAGATACTCCCCAAGGAAAATCATTTAGCACAGAATTTCCAGCAAAACCATCTTTATCTTCATCATTACAAACAAATACTGCCCGTTTGTCTGATGTGATGAAAATGGAGCTTCTGGAAGATAAAGGCAAGGATGAGATTGCTGAAATTTGGTTAAATTATCATAAACAAAAAGATTGTATTAGTAGTGTTATGGATAGAAAAACATTTGAAACGATGTCCGAAGTTGCATCAAAATATCCAATCTTTTTATTACCTCTTCCTCGAGAAAATGGATATGAATTTATTTTAAGTCAATTTTATGGCAATGAAGTCCATATGACCCCTTTATTATGGTACCAAACCCATCACGAAAATGCTCCTGAATGTTTGAAGATCGTTCACTACATTGATTTGATGGAATCGAAAGAAATAGTTTTGATGAAAGGAGAGTTCGATTCTAAATCTTTGAATGTTCAGGAAGCTCAGTGTCTTGCTAATGAACTGCAATTGTATTATGCTAAAAATAACAAAGAGAGATTGAATTTGTTAGAAATATTTACTAAAAAACCTGACGAATTCAAACACATGGATTTAATTAAGCAGTTGGAAACTATATCATTGATTGCAGAAGATAGAAAAAAGTCAGAAGCTAAAGAGTAAAAAATAGGTTGATAAAATAATTTTAAATAAATTAGTTTCAAAATAAATGCAATAATTTATCATTAATACACTACTAGAGAGTAGTTTTTGATTTAATTCAATTTGTTTCTATGTAAGATTTAAATAAGAAATTAAATAAAATTTATAATAAACTTAATTCTTTTCATTTCTTTTGAGTTTTATGGAATAAACAATTTATTTTTCATTCTAGTGAACAAGATTGTTTTCAAGAATTGGAGAACTTTCTGTGGTGTAGATAAAGTGCGAGCAAACATAAATCAGAACTTTGTGAGAAACTTTAGTGATTATCAAAGGAAAAGCGTCTATGTCACTACTCCAATTTTCTATGTGAATTCTGGTAAAAAATTATTACTCAATGAATATTACAATTTGTTGATGCTTTTTTTCATACTTTGAAGATAAATTAATTCTATAATCAATTTTGTAAAACTTTTATCGTTATCTGTAATAAGCATTCCATTTGTTCACAAGAACTTAAAATGATACTTTTGTATATTTATTGCTATTTTAGGTCCTCATATTGGTCATTTATATACTGCTGCTCTTGCGGATACTTTCACACGTTACAATTTCATGCTTGGTCACGAAGTTTTCTTTATTACTGGAACTGATGAGCATGGTAATAAAGTTCGTAATGCTGCTATAAAAAATGGGGTTTCAGAAAAAGATTACTGTGACAACATATCAAATTTATTTAAGGATATGTGCCATGAGTTTGACATTGATTATTCGAAATTTATTCGAACTACAGATCTTGACCATGAAAAGTCTGTTCATCATTTCTGGGTATGATCATTTATTCGATTGGTTTTATTAATAAAAGAGATTACAATTTTCTTTCAATTGTAATTTTCTTTTATTTGAAACTGTTTCTATAGATGAAGGTTTTTTTTTTAATTCAATTATTGCAGAATACACTTGAGAAGAACGGTCACATTTACTTAGGAAAGTACTCAGGATGGTATTGTACAGAAGATGAAGCCTTCGTACCAGAAACAGAAATAGAAGAGAAAAAATTTGAAAATGGTACGAGTATCAAAATTTCAAATAGTTCAGGAAACACAGTTGAGTGGATGGAAGAAGAAAATTACAAATTTCGCTTGAGTTCATTTCGAAATGACTTAAAATATTGGCTTAAAGATGGTATGGATATAAATTAAGAAAATAAAAAGATAATGTATTCATTATTAATAAGTGAAATATTTTTATAATTTATTACAATAGAAAAGTCAGTTCAACCGTTAAAATATCATAAAATTTTATCATCGTGGATCGAAGAAGGAAGCTGTTTACAAGATTTGAGTGTATCCAGACCTTCTTTTCGATCACCGTGGGGTATTAAAGTTCCCCGTAATGATTCTCAAACAATTTATGTGTGGCTTGATGCTTTAGTAAATTATCTAACTGGTATTGGTTATTCATCGGATCATAAATTGTCCAAATTTTGGCCACCGAGTTTGCAAGTAAACTATCATATTAAATAAATTTAATTGCTAAAAAATCAATTTATATTTTAAATTTATTATTGTAGGTCATCGGAAAAGATATATTAAAATTCCATGGGGTTTATTGGCCAGCATTTTTAATTGCTGCTAATCTAGAACCACCGAGGACATTATTATGTCATTCACATTGGACAGTGGATGATAAAAAAATGTCTAAGTCGAAAGGGAATGTCGTTTCTCCAAGTGATGCTGCTAAAATATTTACTCGTGATGGTCTAAGGTATTTTTTACTTCGTGAAGCTGTTCCTCACAGTGATGCAAGTAAGCTTCAAGTTACTCAAAAACCAATAAATTAATAAGTATTAAACAAGAAAATATTGAAGCGAAGTATTTTTTAAAATTTATCTCTTGAGATTGATAAATGTTCTTGAGTCTTACCAATAGCTTTTATTTTGTAATTATTGTCTTTCAGATTATAATGAAGATAAAATTCGAGTAATATTGAATACTGAATTAGCAGACACTCTTGGAAATTTAGTTAGTAGGTGTATGGGAAAAGCAGTAAATCCGCAAAAAATTGTTCCAGAACCACACATTGATCACATCAACATTTTAAATTCAGATGAAGCTAAAAAACTAGCTGAAAGTTTACACTTGCTATCATCAACTGCTCAACATCACTACGAAGATTTCAACCTCCACCGAGTTGTTGACTCTGTGATGCAAACCTTATTTTTAGCCAACAAAATGATTGAATGTCAGAAACCTTGGGTTCTAGCAAAAGAAAAGTTATCAAACAATCAAGATAGCAGCCGAAAACTAGAAGCGGCTTTAGCACTTGGTTTAGAAGCCGCGAGAATTGCCTCGCTTGTGTTACTTCCCATTATTCCACGGTTGAGTTCTGAACTTTTAAACTTTTTAGATGTTCCAAACTCTGCACGTATGTGGGATAACTGTAAATATTTGAATACGGGACGTAAAAATGTTTGTGAAAATGACAAGCAGGAAAATTTTGCATTTTTTGCAAAACTTAAATAAATAAAATAATTTCTGAGTGCATTTTATTAACTTGTATAGAATTTATAAAGCTCAAATATTGATTTTTTATAAAGATATGATAAACATTTGATATACAAATAAACAATGTTTATAACTCGAAATAAGTTTCTATTTGATTGTGTGCTATTCGAAAACTTATTTTTGTGTTTGAGTAGACTCCTTTATCTAGATACACTGTTTATCTTTAATTCGTCTCATACTATCAGTTATTTCGTTCACACAAATAAGATTTATTATTCTAAATTTTAAAAAATCGTTTTAGTATAAAATCTTACATTTTTTCAACAAAACTAATTAAATTACAATAGATGCAAAGCAGATTCAAATAAAATAACATTTTGCAGTATCGATTTACATTTCTAGTAATCAAGAAAATCAAATTTCCTACTCCCCGTTCAATTTCTAATAGATCTAATCTAAGATAGAGATGATAATGATAAGAACTTCAATAGTCTTTTATACGCGAAATGAAGTTATCTTATATAGTCTTAATTGATCGAAAGAATTAAAGAAGAAATTAATTAATCAGAGTCTCCACTTACATCTTCCGAAGAAAATACTTTTTTTTGTAACTCAGATAAGCTTACTGGAGTGTCAATATTAACAATATTTTCAGTATCCTTCGGGTTATCAATTATTGAAGATTTTCTCCGAGATCTATACAAAGGATTTTCAAATCTCTTGCCTCTACCCACGTTATCATTGTCTTCATTATCTATCTCCAGCATTTCATTTTCCGCTGTTATAGCTCTTGCAAGCTGAACATCACCCTCAGCTAAGTTTTCAAAGCGCGCAAAACCAAAAGAGCTACCGGTATTTGGCGTTCCATCGGCTCTTATTCCGTCCCTTATTGAACTAAAGGCTTCTCTCCCAATTGATATAATGCTGTAAATATTGAAAAATACAATTTAAATTATATTTATTTCTGTTTCACGAATGGTTGTTTGACTGTCAAACGGTGATAATAAATGTCTTATAAATAAAATATTAAGCATTAAAATTTTAAAATAGATTCTCTGGTTTAATACCCACTATTTGAGAGACAAAACTAGATATAAATTTTTAAGTGGTAGTAAACAACATGGTCAAGACGTTTATAGGGAGTTTTATCATCATATTTTTGATGTGATATTTCATTTTAATGAATATTAATATTATTTTTAAATTTAAATTGAAAAATTTCAATTAATTATACATTATTTTTTTTCGTACTTAAATTCATGTATTTATTCATAACTTTAATTTTATATTTATTGGTGGATATTTTTAAAATTTACTTTACTTCATTTTTACTTTGATCTTCTTAAAAATCAGCTACTGAATGATTAAAGACTGGGCAAAATTTAGCGGGCGGGAATGAAGCCCGAGAGATTGTCCAGTAGAGAAATGAGAGACATTCGCAAGTTAAAAGCTAGCTAAATTAATACCTTGACATTTACATTATTGAAGGGATACTTTCTGCATGCTACTCTATTTTTCAGTGTAAAAAATAATATCTACACCTACTTGGCACCTTTCAGAGTTTATTTTACACTCGAGGTTTCTGGGAAACTTATTCAAAGAAAGAAACTAAATAAAACGAGTTTTTTGTTTGATAAGTGCTACAGGTGCTTGCTCATAGTCCTGCGCAACAGCCACATACCTCACTATATAAGAGCCTCATATTCATATAATTGCTTTCATAGTATGAAGTAAGAATGGCTTTAGGGTGTTTGGTGATACACCATAGCATATGTAAAGAGCAGAAAAGCATATGAGTTAAGAATATTAGAGAGAAAGCAAGTTAATCTTGCCAAGTAAGGCGAAAATATTAAGTACCAGCTGTTGCGAGAATTCTAATGAAATTACGAATAGAGAGAATTAGTAGTAGGTGCCAGTCTCTGAAATTAAATCGAATGAGAGGTTCAGGAAAGCGTAGGATTTCATTTTTTCATCTGTTTTTTTATTCAGAAAGATTGATGAGCTCATTTGATGAAGTTTGATTGCTTCGATATTTCCCTCAAAATATTTTACATCGTAACTAGTTCTAGACTTACTGGCGTTATTACTTATCATTCAAAAACTATTAATTCACAATTTAAATGAACTTTTTATTGGCATAAAAAATTGTTCAATTTCAATAAAATCAGTTATAAATTTAATTGGAAACTTGAATGTATATCATAACAATTTTCTATTTAAAGTGTCAAAAACATTTACATTTTATTTTTACTAAACTTTCCATTTTATAAGTAATTAATAATACGACATCAAAATTATATTGTGTTACTTAAAAAAGTAATTATATTGTTTGTCAAAACCTAATTGTCTCAACAACTTGCTCATAACTATTACATGTAACATTAAAAGTTTACTTAATTTATTGAAGACTTAAAAGATAACTTTCTGATGCTTTAAAAAATTTATTAACATTAAAAAAAAAATTATCCGATAAGAAAATAGTTTCCCAGATGCAGACTAAATTTTTTAAAAAGAAAATCAATTCAAAGCGTAGTACTTGAAGAGTTTGTTAAAGTTAATATTAAAAAATGTTCTATTCTTTAGTAAACTAAGAAAAACATTTGTTGGTTTCCACGTCAAATAATTTTTCTTCGAAGTACAATTAATAAAATATTGAACACATGATTACTTACTAATTATATGAATACCCATAATATGGCAATGCTATCAGCATCAAGATGAAGAGAATAATAGGAGTTCCAAAAAACAGTCCAAGTGCAGTTGCAAGCACTGATCCACTCATTGATGCACCCGTGGTCTCAGAATAAATTATAGGAATTCTGTGAGCTATAGAAATCAATATCTTTTGTTAAATCATTTACAACTATTTGAAAAAATATATAAATACAAAAACAGTAAATAAAAGCAACCCATCAATACTCCGGTGAGTTTATCAACGGCTTCCTGACTTTTTATTCCCGAATAAATTCCATTCTCAATAATCAGAACTTCAGACTTTTCACCATCCCAAGATGCTCGAGTATGCAATGATATACTTCCGTAAAAATTTTCAAGTGCTTCCTCTGCTATTTCTTGCAGAGCTGCTATACTAAGTGACTTTGATGAAACTATAACACGTCCTCCACAATAGTCACAACAATGACCTTCAACCTAGATCAATGATATTTTTAAATATTATTATGAATAAATTATCATCAAAATTATTAGCAATTACATTTGTTCACTCCAACAGTTTATTGATTCACTTATCTGACAGCAAAAATTATAATGACCTGTATTGGATATTCACATCCGGGTCTCCCACATTTAGGACGCGCAATTTGACAAATTTCATCCAAAAGATCAACATTGTCTGGTTTGCATAAACAATCAGTTCCACAATATTGAAGTCCACTTAAACTAGACTCATCAAATAATAATATAATGTACTTAATAGAACCTGTGTTTAATTTAGTTAAAAAAAAAACTCACCTTACAGAAATAGGACTTTTTTTAAATTCTCTTCCATGAATCATTGATTTCCAACGCCATTCATCGATTGTTTCTCTTTCACCTATTCTCAATTCCATCACCTTCACTCTAGTATTCGGCAAGCGGATATTCAATGAATGATTCTTATCAGGCAATATAACTGTATCCATACTGCATGGAATTCTTTCTAAATGTGGTGTTGCTGATGATGAATTCCAGTTATCTGGATCTGCCCAATAAAATGGACCTTTCAACTTCCATTTTTTTATCTTTAATTTATTATTCGTGTTTACCAACTGTAATAAAAAAATAACAGAAAAACTGTCATCGTTTCTAGATAAAATATTTTTTATTCACAAACATCAGTTACTTACTTGAAGACTTCCATCTCGTGCTAAAAGTAATCCTCCATCTCTAGGTAATTCAATGCCAGAAACTAGTAAATTATCTGATGGAAGTCCAACAGAATGAAAAAGTTCTAATGGAAAAGATATGCGAGATTTGGATTCTGGAAAGGAATTATCCTCCCAATTTTGACTTGTTGACCACTCAAGATCAGGTAACCATTTCTTAGTTTGTCCAATTCTCCAGGAAGTACACTTATCAGTCAATATTAATTGAATGAAGGTAACGTAAATGATCAAGAAATTCATTTTATTGAGATTTTTTATTTATTTTTGATAATATATATATTATAGACATTTCATTTAATATTCAATTTACATTAAAGTTTAACTAAACAGAAGCTTCTGATGGTGAGTAAAATGAAATACGGAAAAGTTTCAAGATTGTTATGACATAAGGGGGCGTTCTTATCATTAATCTCTAGCGTATTTAAGTTTTATCTGGTCATCCAATTACTGTTATATGTTGTATTCTGATATTAATACAGTTGGTACATTCTTTTCAATGTATTTTCTAATATGTAGTAACAATTAATAACAAAAGAGTCAATGTTAGCTTGATTAATTCATCAAAAAGATGTAGCCACTGTGAAGAAGATTATACTGAATAATAATTTAATTTAAATATGACTTTAACTCTAAAGACTTTCAACTACTTTGTAAAGTCATTTATTACTTTTTTTCTTAATGATTACATCTTTTCAAGAATTACTAATAAATTTTTTAATAACTCTAATGTTCCATTGAAGCTTTTAAATCTCTCAAGACAGGCATTACACATTGATGTTAGAAGAATGAATAACTTATAAAATCTACAAATCCTGTCAATATTTTCTAAGAGTTACAATAGATGTCATTTTATACTTAATGAAAAAATAAAGCAAATGAAGTGATTGTTATTAATACTGATCCCAAGTGTGATCTTCATTTGAGTTCAGAGCATTTGTATTAAAGACATCTAAGTGACCTTTATCTTGATCATGATTATGCATTATTTGACTGCTGTCATCTGTGTTGTCTTTAAGCATATGTCGATCTTCATCAATGACATCAAAGATTTTAGAGCGTTTTCCAATTCCAAAATCATAAGAACGTGATGGTGCACCTCTTTTCATTCCATAATCATCGACTTCATCGTTTTTTAAGTAACTGTTGAATCTGTCACCATTTGATAAGCCAGTTAAAAATCGTAGTGGATGTATTTTCTCGACAAGCCTTTTACCAACTCCAAAAGAATAGGGTGAGTTCCTCTGTGGGAGAAAAGAGAATTTTTACGTTTGTGGTTGTTTTCATTCAATGATGAAGGATTGGATTTTATGTTGATTGATGAATTAAATATTGATTTATGGAATATTCTCTCTGTCATCTTTGTTATGTTTGCAAAAGTTTCATAATTTTCGTCTATTTTGGTCTATATTAATTCTGAGTTCATAAAATCAATAACATAATTACGAAATAATTACTCCTACGCCTACTGGTTTAATTTTATTGGATAAAATTATTGTCTTTTCAAAAATTAGTCTTGTAATAGGAAACAGTGTTCAAGTTTTTTGTTAAATAAAAGATAAATTTTCATTCTGTTGATACGCAACAGACTTGTTATAGTGTAAATTGTTATTTATCACCAAATTTTTGTAACATAAAAATAATTTTTTGGAATGTACTACAAGTCAATTTTAGTGTTCATGAGTTGATTTATGATTCTAGTCGGTTGGCTGTGTTTTGAAAAATATCTGTTGCAAGTTGTTTTGTTGCTCTAAATAAAGCACGAATGCACTAATTAATAGCCCTCCATTCATTTATAGTCATTAAGCTATTATATAACAATGATTTAATAAAGATAATGACCTTATAGTTGGATGAAAGATCAATGATAAGATCATGATGATATTTTTATTGAAAAATTACGATGAAAATATTTTTCTCCTTCTGCTTTAATTAACATTCTAACACAGTTCATTAACTACTCTTAAATAATTATTCAAAAAAACCAAAGGAATAAAATTTTCTTAAAGTATTGATGTAATTGAAACATTAAGGAAATAAGTGAATATTTATACATGTATCACTTTATGGATATTTTGTATAATATTGTATAATAAAATATTGGAAGAGACTATGCTATTGCAAGGAATGCCTGTATATATATATATATCTATTCTTATCACATTGAATAAAAAATTTTTTATAATATGCAACTGTCTGACTACTGTTTGCACTTGTCAAGTGATGTTCAGATACTTGCATTAATTTTTTTTTCGTATCGCATGCCATGTCAAACAATAGATAATAGAGTGCAATAGACTATTTGTTGAGAAGTTCTATATTTTAAAATTGAAATCAGTCGTGTCTTTGATGATCCTCCAAATATTATTCACTTCAATATACTCGTTGTAATATCAGGTATTATGAAGGGTCATGATTGAACTTTCATGCATAGTAAAAAAAAAAATTACCCCGGCATACATATTATTTATTAATAAATAAGCGGTGTTTATGCATAAGCATGACAAAATATTAATTATTTTCATTTTTTACTCGAGTTGATTTATTTCTTTGCAAATAATACAACGATATGGAAAACAAACTTCTTTCATTAAATCAACTGGTTTTTTTTACTCAACACTTTAATATATAAAGCCATGCCATTCTTTATAAATAATAAATAAATGATAAAAAATCTAAATAAATGTATTTTTGATTGTTCTAGTTTTAAAGTTCACTATTTGTGTATTCATTATTAATCATGATAACATCAATAAACTAATAGAAAAAAGTTAAAACACTAATTAATTAATTCATTTATGTTGAACTTTAACAAATCTTTCAAAATCTTTTCATTAACAAAATCACTCTCATTCAACTTTTAGTAACCTAAATAATTAATATTGTCATAAACATTATGTACACTTTTTGATAAATTACTGGTTAATATTAATGATAACTCTTTCCATATTTATATAAACATTATTTATTCCAATTATTTTAATTAAATAATAACTAGTCATATTCATCTGTCAGAAAAGAGCTGATTTCACTTCCTAAAACTCCAGGATATTTTTTTCACAATAAAAATGTCAAATTATTGAGGGAAATCAATTAAAGTGGCTCAACAAAGGAAAATGTGTCTAATTCAACATGCCAGCTTATCGCTATCACAATGCGTATTAACTGAACAAGGAAATAGTTAAATTAAACGTAAAAGTCGAGGGATGATAGTGAATAAATAATGAATATAATAAAAAAATAAATGGTTGGATATAAGTGGATTTTTGGGAATATGTGTTATATAGGAAGAGAATGTGTGGGCTTATATAAGTTTAGTTTTCACTGAGCTTGACTGCCTTATCAACGTCATTGTTACACGTAAATCCTAGGGGTTCTAGGGATTGCGTTTTAGAAGACAATCACTTTATCGAGTCACAGAAAAGATCCTTTGTAAGTGTCAAGTTTATTACTGTGGTTTTTAGGTTGCAATAACAAAGTTGCATTTCTCATGAAAACCAGTACATAGCTTTTGTATTGTCAACGTTGACGTCAATGTCATTCATTTTGATGTTATTAAAATTGGGAAAATACCACATAATACTGCTGGGAATCTATTTATGATGATTGATAAGAATCAATAGCTATGTAGTACATCAGAAATTATAATTAATGTACAACTTGAATTTTTATTGTTATAGATATTATTAAAAAATGATAAGATCTTTAGAAATTAATTATAATTTATTGTTATAAAATTTTAATCATGTCTACGATATATAAATAATAGAAAATGTAGGAATTTAATGAAAAAAAAACTACTCTAATATGAATTCAATGAAAGAAAACTTATTAAAATGATTAAAAAAGCAATACATTATTGTCCTGTTTAGTTGAAAATATTATTGTACGATAAATAAATAAAAAAAATATATAAAAAATTCTGAGAAATGTATCAGTCAAGTTCTTTTTATAAAAATCATAAAAAAAGTAGCAATAATAACTCGTTGAATTTTTTTTTTTATCACAAACTGAATAAAACGTTACTGTTTTCGTGCTGATGCTGAGAAAAATGCATCAGGAGCATAAAATAAACTGCGTTCGCGCTTTAATTGCTACAGATATATCGATGGAAGTGTTCGATAAAAAATTGTTTTCATTCAATTTATTTTCTTAATGTTTTTATATCTATATTTGAATAATTAAAAGGCTCGTGGAATTATTTAAAATGATACTTTCGAGTAATATTTCATGAAAATGTATAATATTGTATTTCAAATGTGCATTTAATGCTCTATTTGTACAATTAGGATAAAAATAAATGTATATGTTTTGTAAAATAATTGTTTCAGTGTACTTTACCTTTATGTTAGTGTCATCGAACCACCTTTTTCCAATGCCAAAGCTATATCGATATTCAGGAAACCGTTTGTATTCAGCGACGTAACGATTTTCAGGTAGACGTTTATATTCCGTGATAAAATCGTAATCCTTTTTCGCTGCACATCCCAAACGCTGCGAAATATCTCTTGCCGACCTTTCAAAAACATTTCTGGAATCTTCCATTAAACCAGTCACAAAACCCAGATAACATATCAGCAGGACGTTAACAAATCTTGTCTTGTTCATTCTTATCACACGTTTGCCTTCTGAAAGACAAAAAAAAAATATATGTATGAATGACAACACACGGAGAAGAAAAGAAGTCTAAAGAGACACAAAGAATATAGGAAATGACCAAATCGAATTTTATATTTGTATCTCTAAAGGTTTACAACAGTCATTAATTTGCACAAATTGAATTTCTCAATAGTATAGTGAACTTAATTAACGCATTCTTATGGCTTTCAAGGGTTTTTCCGTTATTTTTTTATTTTATTTAATATCCTATTGAGTTGATGAACACAATCAACACATTTGTTGGTGTTGATACATTTTTTACTTCAAGTTTATTAGCTTTTTGTCTTTTTGTACTAAAAATGATGACTTTTAAGAACATTCAACAGTTGAAGTAATTAAATTAAAGAGAAAATTCACTCTACAATATATTCTTATTTGTTGACATAATCTTGCTTAACGTGGATGCACTTGTTTCCATTTTGTATTCAATACCATGATCTCATTTATCTTCTGAACATTAGTATTAACGTTCAATACATGAGTTTTCTAAACTATTTCAAACCACCATTTTACTAAAGTGTTTGTATTATTTATCATTCTAACAAATTTTGAGATAATTTTATTTTTTAATTATAGTTGGATTCTTCCTTTAGTAGTATAATCTTTAATACAATTCTTTTGTCTCAAGCTAAAAATTACATATAAAAAAGATCTACAGAGGATAAAGTATCATGTTTGAAATTTCTTTATAATAGGAAGAGTAAAGTTACTCAGAAAAAGAGTATAATATTTCTAATTATATTGTCAAATGAAAATAATTGAATTCAAGATAAAATGAAATTCTTGTTTAATGGCATCAGGACTACTTTGATTCACATGCTGGATAGCAGCCATCATCAAGATTATGTAGTTATCAGTGATGTGTCATTGTCAGCTCTTCTGAGAAACGTTGTTATTGTATCTATTTGTAAGCTGGGCAATCATCATATAATTAATATCAATTGTTGCTATAAATAGACAGGTAAATGATGAGAACTGATGGATATTTTTGATCAACCTTCATACCTGAGGGTGATTGGATAACTTGGTCTTGGAAGGTAGGAACAATGATTTAAAGCTGGTACCATCATAGAACACGCAACGAACTTGACTGTGTGGCATTTTATTGATTTATGCATTTAAATAATTTTTGGAATGAAGAGTACCCCAACTGTTAAACAAGTGACCCTAAATGATTATAATGCAGAAAAAAATTATTCTTAAGCTAGGGTAACATCTGTTGGGAGTAGTTTAATTGAACTTGTATAAAGAAAAAATTATTTTGTGGAAAATAAATTTTATTCCACCATAGAAATAATGTTTCTCTTCAATCAAGAATATCTTGGGTTTGCTCAAGAATTAGGGTAATTTTTTCAATGTATATTTTGAAGTTGAATATTTTTTTTTACTCAAAAAATAAAATTTTATTTTAGAAATTGTGCTTTCTGAAGAAGTTTGGACAAAGAAAAAAAGACATTTGATTAGATCAAACAGAATTAGATCAAAAGTAAACAAAAATGACTAAGCTTATGTATTTTCGTTGTATTTTTTTTATCTCCAATTTTAATCATTATATTTAGTTAAAATTCTATTTAACATATAATTTTATTGTTAGATGTATTTTTTAGATATTTTTTTTTGATATTTTTCCTCAAATTGAATTTCTCCAAATCAGAAACTCATTGATATAACTGATAGTTCTGCTCGAATAAGTTGAAAAAACTTTCACTTTCTATTTTTTATGCCATCAGGTTATTTTTAAAAAAAAAAATTTAATGAATGAATGAATGAATCTTTTATGTTGATAAAGTTGCCCTAATTCGATGTACCTTTGAACAAAATAATTTGAGAGAATAATTTTTTTGTCAAATTCTAATTAGCAAACTTTTCTTTTTAGCTATTCAAATGAATCCTAAATATCAATCAAAACTGATCTTTTATTCTTGAATAGTAAACAAGCGAAAGCTTTTAATTCTTTCCTTCGGAGCAAAGTCTTGCTGATTTTATGAAATTTTATATTTCAAAATTTACATGAAAAATTAATTTCCAAGAGTGGGAGAATAGGTGGAAAAGGGATATGGAGATTGAAGCTTTTAACAACACAATCGAAGCTGTTAATCTCTAAGAATACGGTCTTTCTGGTGGGTTCGTAAATACTTCGAGACACTGAGAGAACCCTTCTATTGCTGTCAAGGGGTTTCATAATTGCCAAGGGAAAGATGTAATCTTCTGGGTGGTCGTTGGAAATATTTTATGGTTTAACTGTCAAGAATTTTACACATCTTATTCAATTATTTTATTAAGCTCATTTATATTTTATTTTTAATTTTTCAAAACAAATTAATTTATGCTTCAATATTCATTTAAATGTATTACTTCCACTTGTCGAGCAAGAATTCCTTTAAAATTAGGGTGGCATTTTAATGAAGTCGAATAATTTATAAGCAATAAGTAAGTTACTTTTATAGAATAAAAAAAAAAAAGAGAAAACTCATGAATTCTATTTCTTGAAATTCTTTTCTTCAGTAGATATGATTAAGTGATTTTTTCCAAGTATTTTTATTATTCGGTTATTTTACTCTTCTATTTTCTCATCTTATATTGGATATGAGATTAACGTCACTTCAATATTCCGTGACACTTGCACATGTCAACTGATGATTTTTATAGATACAAAAAATTGTCGATATCTCAATCTCTTTTAATGTTTCATAAATTAGCAATTTCCAGTTAAAAATTCTTCGACTTATTGTATGTCATTATATTGCATGACGAGAAAAAAATATCAGAGAAGAAAAAAAAATATTTTTAGATAATTATTGTATATTATAAAATTTATTCATTGTCAAATGAAATAAGAATTTTCAAATCAACAAGATTTCTTGTTTTTTTTTTTTTTTAATTTCCCTTGCGTTTAAATTTCGAAAAAAATATTATATTTAAACTTTAATTTTATAAAACACATAAGATTTATATGAATGAATTTTTTTAATTATATTTTTGGATTAAAATAGCTCCGAAAACATAACATAATTTCTAATTAAAATACGATAGAAAATGTCAGATTAATTTGGTACAATAGAGAAATGAATTTGTACAATAAATAAAGAACAAAACTAGGTGATGTATATTTTAGAAGTTAAATTCATACTGTGAACAAATTTGATAAAAAAAGTGGAAAATATGTCAGACAATCTGAATTTTAATTTATAAATCAAATTATATCTGAAGAAAATAAATTTATTTTTTAATGAAAAACAAAGTAAAAGAATCTCGGTTTTTTTCTGTTCTTGAAGCTTGAATTAACTTTAAAGAAAAATAATCTCTTAAAATGATAAAATAACAAAAAATGAAATAATACGTACCTTTAATAAAATAATTAGTACAAAATTATTTTGAGTAATTAAATAACCGAAACAATGATGATAGCATTTCAATAATTTATTCAATCAACCAATAAATAACTGAATTCTGGTACTGCTTTGTCACGGATTATTTTAGTCACGCCGTAGATTAATTATAGCGCGAAAATTTTAAATTAATGAACTGAAAGTAATAAATATACTAATGTGACTATTAATCAGTAAATATAATCTGATAAAATCATCAATCATTTTAAAAATACAAGACATTTTGTTTATTCACTCAATACTGATCGCACTAATTTTTATGTTTGTGAAATAAAACAATTAACTAAGCGATTAAGCGTGAAAATGAATGTCTAAGAATTTAAAAGTTGATCAAACAAATTAAGTGTGCCATAGAAGAACTTTAAGATAAAATAAAATGCTCACCTGTTGCTAGTGCCAACACTGAAGTTGAAATGTCGCGTGTTGCTACTTCGGTAGAAGTACTGAAATTTTTATTATATAATATACGAAATATATTTATTTTGACAGAAAGATCTCTGTATATTATTTTTCGTTTCTTATTTACTTTAAACTGACGTAAATATCAACCGGTAAACAAATCTTTTTATTTCTATAAATTTTTCAGAAACTCACAAAAAGATGATAAAGTGGAGGATGAAACAAATTTGAGTTTAAAATAAAATATTAAAATTTTTTAAGACAACTGAATTCGTTAGTTAATAAGGATTATAAGAATAAGAACTTCGTATCGACGGCCTCTTCCGGGCAAGAATGACGCTGAGGGCGAGTTGGTTTCGCTTCTATATAACAGCAAATCGTCGGCGTCAACGGCGACGGCGTCGTCACCATCACCATTGCTATCACCGTCGTCATGGAATTGAGTCAAAGAATCAGAGCATTCACACAATTTTGTGCAATCTTTATTAAGTCAGCACCAAAATGGGATTGTAAAAATAAGTATCTAAGACTTTTAGGTCAAAACGTACATTTTTTGTGTTATTATCTTCTTTTTTTTTTTAAATAATAAGTTTTAAATATTTTTCGTCAATAGTAATAGTATCATAATAAAAGGGTAGTATTATCATTATTGAAATAATCCCAAAGTATCATTTGATCATTGATAAAAACTTCTTTCTTAGTAATTTTTTGTTGACTATGAACAAATCGTATTAATTTTACTCTCAATAAAATTCTATTTGATTAAATAATTTTTTGTTTTCTATTTTTAGATTCTTTAGAAAAGAATAGACCATTCAAATATGATTTTATTCAATATTTACCTTCCAAAATAATTTACTTCAAAGGGATTTGTTCGTTACTAATAGGATGACTAGACTAATAAATGAACACCACCTACAAGATAAAAAAATTATAAAAAACTAAAAATTAAAATGAACTAGTTAAAAACTACTCAATTATTCTTTTTTATATATTTCTTTTATTAATAAGAATAGTAACTGTTTGTTTTTAATAAACTTTTCTTAATATATGAATGTTAATGGTAATGACAATTAACGATTACTCGAATCACTGAATATCCTAATGACATTCTTTTAATTCAAATTGATATTAGTTTCTCTAGTATTGCTGTACTTTGATTCGATAAAATAGTCGATAATAGCAAAGTAAAAAACATAATGTTGAAAAAAAGTAATATAAAAATTTCAAAAGAAAGGTAAAATAGTGAAAATGATTATGGAAAGATAATGAAATTGTTATTGGATAGTACTAGAGAATTTGTTGCAAATTGCTCATAAAAAATCCTTCATATCTGATTACATGAATTCTGATCTACTCATAAAAGGGTGAGATTCAAGTAGTAAAAAAAAATGTAGTATGTCTGACCGAAACGGGACGTAACTACTGCGGGGAAAAGATTTTATTATCGGCAGGCAGGATGAAATTTTTTTTTCGATACTCTAGAAAGGACATGGATCATTAGAACAGACGATGTTCTCTGTTTTTAACTAAATTTCATGTCTCAGAGATATTAATTAATTTAAATTTTATCGTAGGATCACTCGTCATAGATAATGTTTGTTAATTTATTAATAAAATATGAGAATAAATTATAATTACTTTCATTTTTAAATGAATGCAGATCAAATTAAATAAAATAATTCACCTAATTTAGACATTACTGAATAATAATAATTATTATTTATAAGTTATATCACTAGTCAGTCCATTTATAATATTACATAAATAATTACTTTATTTCGATTTATAAATTCGCTAGAATATTTGTAACTCTTTGTATCGTTCAACATCAATAATAATTCAAATTTATCCCTCTATCACTAATAATAGCTTTAATTAAACATATTTTAAGCATAATTATCTATATGTAACGATTTAATCTCCGTTTGCACTTAATTAATAATTATTACCATTCAATTGTACTTCAAAAGCTCCCAATTCATAAAATGTCAAACTGAATCCTAGTCAGAGAACAAAAAATTGAGGGAGAAAAAAATTGATCAGACAGAAACTTTTAGTTTCTTTTGACCCTTTAAAAAATATTCCATTCTTTTAGTCCCTTGTTGTTCTTCTATAGACAATAAATATAACTAACAATATATTTACACGTGTGAAAGCTTATGGACCTCATGAGAATTCCCAATTGACACTTTCCAGTTTTCCTACCTCATGAATTTGTTTCATAAAACTTAAGTTTATCCCATAGAGAGTTTGATATCTGTATCGATCGATATCCAAAGTTTTAGGTCTCGTCGTTTTATTATTTATCATATTTTTAACATTAATTTATGCTTTTTTCTATCACAATCCATTGTTATGTAAACAGAAATATTATAAAAAATTCTTCATTGAATTCAATCAAATATTTAATCTTTTCCCCTGTTGAACACAAATATAAATATTCAAAAGTAAGGTTTTCCCTTTTTCTAATATTTTCAATTGATTCTCACCATTTTTTAAACCTTTACTATTTCAATTCATTCAACAACAAAAAATACTCTGCTCAAAATTATCAGGAAATGTTGCTTTAGAAATTATTAAAATTATAAATTAATTTTTTATATAGAAGTTAGTTAAAATAATAATATTAAATATTCCATTAAAAGCCAATATATAATGACTCAAATAATAATCTTTTGATGTTAATGTAAACATAACTCGTTAATTTATCTAATCTACAATTTATTTATTACTATTTAAACTACATCATTTTCTCCAGGGAGATCATGATAAATGGAATTAAAATGCGATAAGTTCACATAAGTACAACAAGTGTTCAATTCTCACACAGAGCTTAAGACTATAGTGATGATTAGCATTCGATTAAACTCATATACTGGCAATAATTCAATCACTTTATCTCTTTAAAAAACTATTATTCATTATTTACCATACATTTCTCCGGTAAATTAATAATCATATTACATACTTTCTCTTTGAAATTAAATGCAAATGAATGAATATTTTGGGAATCAAAAATGCAAGAATAATTTTATCAGATATTTCCAATATAAATGCAGTTGTTTTTATGAATTAGCTTTAAAATCAACCGAGTAAATTTCGATTTATAATCCGTGGGCAGTTAGAGAATATATATAACATGTTTTTTTAATAAAATAATACATCATCGCTCATTACTATTCAGTATTATCAGTCATTATTGAACTTTTTGAAATGCAATAATTCATTTATTACCACAGCATATAAGTTAATTGATCAATATTTAATCATTTCAATGAAATATTTCAGGTCACTTGGAGTTTTTATTAATTGAAATAATATGATAGTGAATGTTAAAAAATTGAATGAAAAACATTTTAGTGTAATAATAATTATTATACTAATGTAATGGAGCTTCATTATCTCAAGTTTCATTTCATAACATCAACTACTGATTCAAAAATTGTTCGACAATAATAAATTTTAATAAAAATAAAAAAACTATTTTGCAATGATTTAGTTAGTAATAACGATATACTGTTTTATATGATAATAAAAACAAGTTTAATAGCCAGAGTAAAATGACATTTCAAAAGAGTTAATTGTTTAGTTAAAACAGAACTAGAAACATCCGTAGAACATTTTATTTATATAATGTTTGTAAAGAGGATATGGGCTTTGAATTGATATTAAGGTGAACAAAAAAATAAATTCACGTCGTTGAAATAAATTAGTTTACTTAGATTGCAACTTAATCTTCAGCTACAAACTTCTCTCTTTGTATCTTTGTATCTTAAACAAATACCAAAACGTGAGTAAATAAAAATGCTTTTTACAGCATGTTCTTTAATCTTGAAGATATTATTTTTGTATTAATCTACTGATACTATGACTATATATGGGTCAGGTTTCTCCCTATTACTCTCCCATGGACTTCCTGGTAAATATTTACCCTTTTATTTGTTTGTTTATTTTATTTAAAAATTTTTGATTCATAAAATTCAATAATTAAAATTGGAGGGTGTTGATCAACATGAGGAAATATTCAAAACTTCTAACTCCACTGTAGTCTACAGGCCTCTTATCACTACATGGTATAGTCAATTTGATAACAGATTACCGACATTCCGTAAACACTTTATCTATTATTTCTCTTTGTGATAACTATTTTTGAATTTAAATAAAATTCTTTGATTTGCACAAAGAAATGTAATAGAAGAAAATTATTTTGTTCGTTTATTATGTGCTCAAACAATTGTAGGTGCTTATTGTTATGAAAAAATTACATTATTATTTAAAATAACTTCAACAAGAAATTTATAAATAAATAAATTGAATTTTGCAGGTATTAAAACTTTTCATTGTCATTATTGATTTTTTATTAAAATAAAATAAGATTACTAGATATTTTCTCAAATAAAAATAATCTTATTTAGACACTAAATAAAAAAATAAAAAAATCTAGTTGGTATATTGACATCAAGTTCACCAATAAGAATTTAGTGACAAACAAAATTATTTATTTAAAAAAATTCTCGTAGAAAAGTTACACTTTCTGTTAATAAAAACAAATTCTCTTGAAGCTTTAATAAACAATCCTTGAAAAATATTTTTTTTTTAAATTAATTGATAAGAATGACCGTGAATAGAACAACATCGACGTGGACAATAGAGCTTGACTAAAGACTTAATGTATTTATAAAAGAGAAGCTGGGGCTAGCGGCAGTGGTGCGGCTTCAAAATGGTTGTCAAAGGCTTGAGAATAAAGTCGTTAAAGTAGTTAAACTCTACACAAATTCATTGTTTCAAGTGTTCCACAATGAAAGTGTTTTTATTATGTTCTGTTTGACTAAACAAAAGCTCAGCATATCTTTTGATTCCATGTGTAAAATTTATCTTTGATACATCAAGTGACAATGTTTGGTTTTTGGATTTTTTTAGCTGTTGGAACTTTGGCATTTGATGATGGAACTTGTGTTAAAAATCAAACCTTACTCGAAATTCCAGGAGAAGCTGTTTTTAGAGGTATATGATTCTTTTCATTTTTTGGTTATTCGAAACAAGTTTGTTTCCATTGATCTTTGATGATCAGAAAATCCTCGATTAAAAAAAAAGAATAAATTACATTAAATAAATAGTGAATTATTTCATGAATTGTCTATATCTATCTATTAACAGAAGACCTCATAAACGAGGGATATTTGAAGAAATATATTAAAAAAAAGTTGGTTTCAGTCTTCTTCAGAAAACCATTCAATCCGAAGTCAATTTCTGGAGAAAATTGATTCCATCAAAATAGCCTGAATAACTTCAATAATCTTGTGTCATATTTTAGTATTCGCCGATCTCAATTATGGTCCTTATTGTAATGCAACATCATCTAAAGGCTTCCAAGAATTGACGACAGCATTTTATATAATATCTACCTTAAGTAAGAACGATTACATTTCTGGAATTACACTAGGTATTTACTCTCTTAAGCTATTCTTTATTTATTTTCCATTAAACGTATCGTTCAACTGGCTTATCTAATAACTCAATATGTATATTTAATATATCATAGGTTTCAAAAATAATCGATACTTGTCAAGATTCAGCATTAGTCTTCAAACAATCCGTATCACTATCATCTGAATTAGAATGTGCAGATCAAACCTATTCTCTTGGAATTCTCGCTTCATCATCTTACACTTCAGTTCTTCAGCCATTCAAAGATTTTACTGATATTCCAATCATGTTCTATTCTCCTCAATATATGACTCAAACTTTGATAACAATTGCAGTTTCTTTTATAAGTTCAAGATTTAAATCTATCGATCTTCTGTTGACTGACTCTAAAACGACATTTGAAATATTTGGAAACGAAAGTGCAAAAGCTGGAGTCTGTATTAAGAGTTTAGTTGATTTAGAAGACAAAGATAGTGATCAAGAATCCCTGGTTGTTATTGCTGGTGATGAATTTTATATCAGATATTGGATGCAACGTGAAGAAGTCAAATCTATTCAAAAGACTTGGATCTTTATTCCTCTAGATTTTTCGGATATTCAGGGTAAGATTTTAATTATTTGTTCTAGAATTGAATCGAATAGAAAATAAATAGCTTTGACTTTTGGATGTATGTAATGCAGATAGTTGGTTCAATAGTAGTGAGTGAAAAGCTAATTAACCAGTCCAGTATTTAATCACAATAAGTATGGTAAAGATAGATAAACTCTTGCTATAGGTATTTCTATCTATTGATTAAATACTGATGTATGATCAACTACTGATAAAATTAAATATAATTGAGTCACTTATTAATTCATTATTAATTGAATATCAAAGTCAAAGAATAAGACTTTTTATTGAACCAAAGTTTAAGAAAATATTAAAGTCAGATCTATGAATATTTTATTTAAATGCTGTATTATTTCCATTATTGAATCGTTAATTTTAAATGTAATAAATATTTACAGATGTCATACCCTATGGTTCATTCGTTTTATCAACTGAAACAATTTCTGCTAAGTTGGGAAATCAATCGTGGGAAGGCACAGAACTGGAAGCTATTAAAATTTCACTGCCTTACTTACTTAGCATGGGGAAACCAATCATATCGATCTTTAATTTGTTTGCCAACTTTCAAAACCATAACTGTTCTTATGAATCATGTTCGTCATCATTTTTTGATTATCAAGCTCTGAAAGATGTCTCAGATTCCAGAGTACTTGAAATCCTAGGAATCCCACGTAAATCAAATAAAATTCGTGTTTCTATGATGGGAAAACTCGATCCAGAGGTTGAAAATGTTGAAGAAATAGCTTTTTATGAAGTTGATATGAACTCTTTAGAAATTTTCATTGATGAAAATAGACCTAAACTAAATTATTGTAATGAAAATGAAGCATGCAATGACTGTATTAATTTACAACATTCTGGAAACAAGATAAAAAATATTTCTAATCTAGATCCTAAAGACAAAATAATTGAAGGCATATACTTAATTAGAAGAGCATGGGTCTTTATATTACTAGTACTTATTGCATGTGGAACTATCATTTGTCTTGGAGTGAGTGCTTACATCTTATACAGATTTTTTACTGAAGAGTTTTTAGATGGAAACCCAATTTTAACATATTTTCTGATTCTTGAAGACATCTTTGTACTGTACTCAGTGATTCCATTCTGCTTAAATGGGCATGATCATGAAGAATATCTAAGTTCAATCAAGATATTTATATCAACTCTCTCGACAGCCAGTGTCTTTTCCACCATGTTAGCTAGGTCATTTTTCTTAGCCTTCTCAACTAAAGGGGTGTTTTCCAGCCACATAAATGGATTTTTGGAGGGTCTTATGGTATTTTTTGTTGTTGGTGTACAACTGGCAATGTCCACTATGTTTTTTGTTGTGAATTCAACAGCATCTGGAGATGTTTTGAGAAGTTCAGGATTTATTGCTTTGTTAAGTGAGTAAAAAATTGGTCAAAAATTATCAGATAACATAATTAATAATAAGTAGTGACAGATGAATGGTACTTGAGTAAAAAGTGATAATTAAATTTAATTAGTTTGTAGTTGTAGTCAACCAGTTGTGCGTTGAAACATAGTTTTCCATTAAAAACTCTTCAGTATAATTTTATTTCGGTTAGCTTGATTCAATGTTGTTTATTTTAATTTCGTAATCATGCAGAAGTTAAACAAATATAAGCGATAATAAATTACAATTTTAACATAAAATGAAATAACAATAAGATAAATAGAATGAAATAATATTTATCAATTAATTAATCAAAAGCTGTGGAGTATTTAATTATTCATATTCAAATTATTATCAAAACTATCGGATAAAAGCCAGTTGAAAAAAAAATTTGTTTTTATCTCTCCAGTTATAATGTAAATATAAATAATATAGATGTAACTGCAGCAAAGCACGTAATATTGATTATAAGTTCATTGCCACCCATTATAGTACTAACTTTAATCGTGATTTGTTTTCCAGGCTACAATATTCTACTTTTATTTATGCTCCTTGGAATGTCAAGTCTGGTTTGGAAAATCCCAAGAAATTATTGTGAAGGAAAATGTTTCTTCTTCACAACAATCGCACTTTTAGTGGACTGGTTGATATGGATTGGAACATTTTTGCTAGTTAGAGCAGATTGGAGGGACATCATTGTAGCATTTGGACTAGTGTCAACTGGGTACGTGATAATTGGAGGGCTTTTTATCACAAGAGTTTATTACATGGTGACACATTTGGAGAGAAAAAATACTGTAAGGACTCATTTTGAAAATGCTGATTTAAGAACAGAGCCTCGAAGACGTTCATTTAGACAAGTGAGTGATTGTGGGTTTATAATAAAAGTACCTAATTTGATAATAAATTTATTTTAGAATGAAGAGTATCAATAGTTAATAGACAAAATAGAATAAATATCCATGTATATACCCAATTAGAATTTCCTCCCATTGACCTCGTGAATCTTGGGGCTTCTTTCATATAATAGGGGATTTAAAGTACTTGCTACAGTCAAGGTTAGAAGCTTCAATGTTCTTATGCAGCATGAGCTTTACTTAGTTCGTAGTCTTCCGCATTACAGACGACACGACGGCCTTTTCACGACTACGTGTTACCGATGGAAGGTGTTAGAAATTCATCGGGGAGATTTCCAACAGCGAATCCTAATTTCTACGGTAGTTCTAGTCCTCAACCTCATGAACAACCAGACAAGATTTTAGGCTTTAATAACTATGGATACCATTCTGATATTCATGAAGAGAATCACTATGTTGTTCCAAATGTTCGTGTTAATACTTTAAATGTAAGTAATTTCATTACTGAACTACGTATATTTGAGAAGCATGAAAAAAGTTAAGAAATCATTTCTTAATATTTAAATTAAGAATTTAAAAGTTTTAACCATCATAAATATAAATTGTTAATGATGTTCTGAAGGCAGTGAAAAAGTACCGTAAAAATTTGAAATCAGTTATAAGTTAAATTTACTTTTAAACAATTCCAGAAGTTTCTTGTTAATTAATTCTAAGAAGTTAATACTATTAAGTGGGAATTGATTTTTTAAACCTCTTCAAACAAACGTAGTTCACTTATTTGATCACTAAGTAAAAAATATTTTAATTAATTTTTTTATTATTTACTAGTCTCAGAAAAAACGAGTAAAGATCGAGTCTGATTACGCACAGCCAACATATCCTATTCACGATGAGGAAGATTTTGATCGTCGAAATGATAGAGATTGTATTGAGACTGAAATATATGTTGAAGGAAATCGTCTTTCACCTTATAAAAAAGGACCAAATGAATCATACCCATCACGATGTTCAAGTCCAAGGCTTCATCCAACAGAAGCGACAATTAATGAAGAGGAAGAGGAAATTGAAGAGATGACTAAAGTAACTCGCTTTTAATATAAAATAACATCTTTTAATAAATATAAAACATTTTAAATAGACTTGCAATCAATATAAGTGGCTATATTGCAATGGTTCTTGTCTTTAATGTAAACGAGAATAAAAGGACTTTTCTCTAACAATGATTGAAAGTGATGATTTAACGCGATTGAGAAATTGTGTTACATTGTAATTGAGCAATCAGGACGCAGGTGCAAATATCTGATCGTTAGATATGTGTGAACGGTGAAAAACGTTTTCTACATTTTTGCAAATTATTTTGAAATATCTTCGAATATTGCAAATATTTCTTTTAAATAAAATTAATAACTCTATTTTTGTTTTGTTTAAGAGTTATTTCAATTTTAGCAGTATTAGAAATGTAAAAACATTTTCACTGAATTATAATAATATATTTTGCAAAACTGAATGGAAATATTTACAAATAAAAAATTATAAATATTCAATTTATTTTCATAAAAAAAGTACTTGTACTTATTGTTAGATATATAGTTAAAATAGTTTATAAAGAGTATATCTGATGCTTGATGCTTTCTTCTGTTAAGATATTATATTTAAGTAATATTTAGAAATATTATTTTATTGAAGGAATATATAAACTTAGATATGAAAGCAACAAATAAAATTATAATTTTTTCAAAGAAATAAAAAGTATTATTAAAATTAATAAATGATGTTATAATTTTTTTTTCCAAATATTAGCTGAAACTCATGATCTAAATGATGTGGAAATTCTCCAGTGATGAAAGAATATGATTTGTGGATGCATTACTTCACACTGAGAATTGAATGCGTCAAAAATGTTTTTCCAAACGATGGCTTTGAAGAAATATATACGGCCTTGAGGCAACTTAGTATCCTCATGTGGCTGTAAAAGATAGATAAGTTTTAGATCATGAAATAAATCGAAAAGCCCGCTGATTCGTGAAACTCTTCTTTTCCCTTAACACTCATGGTTTCAAGAGTGTCTATGGTTTTTGCGAGTCTGCGCAAAACTAAGCCCTATAAAAGGATATAAAGGATGTTCACATCACAAATTCTTTCAGTTTAAATGAACTTTTAAAACGACTGTAAAGTTTTTTTCATTCCCTGATGATTTGACAATTTTTTCTAATTTTTTGTATTATGATAGAAAAACCGACAAAAATGCGGATGGTGTTGGTGATTGTGGTGTACCTCAGTCTTTTTTTGGATAACGTTTTATTAACAGTAGTTGGTGAGCCGGAATCTCATCTATTTTATGTCGCATAATATGATAAAAAAATAAAAGATTACTTTTTGAAAACTTTTTTTTCAGTACCAATCATCCCAGATTATCTTTGTAATATTTATAATTATAATAATTCAACTTCTAATAAAGAAGACGATGAAAATGAACGTGTTGGTTGGCTACTTAGTTCTAAAGCTTTGATCCAGCTGATTTTAAATCCAGTGGTTGGAACTTTTACCGAAAAGATTGGATATGCTAAGCCACTTTTATTTGGGAACCTTAGTTTACTTTTAGCTGCATTAAGTAGGCATTACTTACATACTAATAATAATAAGTAATCTTAAAGTAGTTTAAATAGTTGGAAATATTTATGTTCATATTGGGGATAAAGTTAGGGAAGATATTTAAAATAATGATCACCAACATAATTGAATATATTCCTTTATAGTTTTCGCTTTTGGCAGAACCTATGAATTGTTATTTATGGCACGAAGTATTCAAGGAGTATCCTCTGCATGTATTGGAGTATCCGGAATGTCGTTAGTAGCGTCGCAATATCCCGATGAAGAAGAAAGATCTAAAATTATGGGATTTGTTCTGGGTAGTATTGCCCTGGGCGTTCTTGTTGGTTATCCAATTGGATCTATTTTATATGACATTGAAGGCAAAGAAGCTCCTTTTCTACTGATTGCATTATTAATTTTTTTGCCAATCTGTAAGTACTATATTTTTTACAATTAATCTATAAAGAATAATTTTAAATGATTCATTAACGTTTTGAATTTTTTCTCTTTATTTATGAAAAAAAATTAATTTACTTTACTTTGATTCATTATTATGAATTTTTATTAATGAAGCAATTTAAAATCCTTTTTAATTCACTCAATAGCAATAAACATAACGTGTGTAATAGTGTGTTGTAAGTAATCTTCTCGTGACACTTTTTTATAACTTATTTAAGCTGTTTCCATATCACCCCAGGATCTCTTTCATATTTCATTATTATTTAAGTTCCAAGAACTTCCCCTTATTTTCCTATCTTGCTTTTGATTGGTACAATAACACTACTCCAAAGTATCGCTTGCTAACTTCATTTAGTTATCTACACTTGTCACGTAAAAATAATTTAAGCTCATCTATAATGCATTTTATATATTTTTGCCATTAATTATGAATTAAATCTACGTTTAAATCACAATGAATAGTTTTTACTTTTGTCATTTTTGTTTTATATATTTATATATAAATTCATGTGATGATGTCGATTAATAAATAGCAAATTTAATATATATGAAACAAAATAGTCAATTGTGATGATTTTTACAATATTTATTCAACTATTTGATGATAATTTTATTGATTAATACAAAAATAGATAATTAATAGTTGTTCTATTTTTTTACTATTAGGTTTACAAATGTTGAATGTAAATATAGATTTAAATTCATCAACCATCGAAAATACTTCTCATGAAACTCACTGGAGATCACTTCTGACTCGAGGAAGCATTATCATTGTCGCAGGAGCTATTTTATCATCGACCATACCTATAGCAATTTTAGAGTCTTGCCTACCAATTTGGTTACGATCACATATCAAGCCTAAGGTAATGAAATCCCTGTGGTATTCATGTATAGCCATTATTGAAGGTAGTTAACACCACACAATATTGACTTTCTGATGAAAGCTTGAGAGAAGTTTAAGTTAAAAATGCTTAAGTATTTACTGGAAATTATTTCTGAAAAATTATTAATTAACATTATGTGATTTTATTAGTGAATTGTTGATGTTAATAATATTAATTATTCATTGGCAAAGTTTTAATAAACTAATATAAATTCCATTCATTTGCTTAGAAATGGCAACTGGGAATAGTTTTCATCCCAGACAGCATTGGATACCTTTTAGGAACAAATTTCTTTGGCATGATTGCTTTTCGTTATGGTAGATGTAAAACTGCAGTGTTTGCAATGATGCTCATCAGCATTAGTGTGATCATCTTACCATCAGCAATGACAATGTCTCAACTAATTTTTCCTCATCTAGGAATGGGTCTAGGCATAGGCATTGCTGATGCTGCATTAGTACCGCTTTTAGCAAGTTTTGTCGACCAAGATGGCAACTATGGACCTGTTTATTCGATACAGCAGATTGCAGTTAGTCTTGCTTACTCTCTGGGTAATTTTATATTTAATCAGATTTGTTTTTTGCATATCCTGAATAATGACAGTTGATTACAACATACGTACTAATCAATGCCAGGAGATTGAATTCATTTGATAAAATTTATCGAGAGTCTTATTGATTTGTTTCAGGTCCCATTGTTGGGAGTGAATTGGTGAGAGCAATCGGTTTCCAATGGGTAATGAGAAGCGTTGGACTGATCAACCTTCTCTACTGTCCTTTCTTGATTTATTTAGCACTGACAAGAAAAAATGTCTTTTTGAATACTAACAATGATAATAATAAAAAAGAATATGACTCGATTAAGACTGGGTTTGAGTATAATAGGTTTCATGATTCTGATGATGATCTTTGAATAGGTTATTTATTTTATGCTTCTATTGTTCATTTTGTTTTTAATAAATGAATACATTTAATTTTATCAGTTATTTAATAAACAACTTTTGTTTTCTATTATAAAAATTCCAGCTTTTCAAAATAAAGTTGAATTTAAAATATACATTACATTCATTAAAATGAATATTCATTAATTATAACTGAATATAACTGTTCACTCTATAAATCCAATTAATATTAGTTGGGTAAGTTCTGAGGTTGTTAAAAAGCTTGTTCATTATGTTGAAAAGATTACTTTCCTCTACTTTTTGTGAATAAATGTACATATACACCAAAATTTTTGATAATTTTTTTTTGCTTATAAGATTATTAAATAGCAATTGTGCTTTAGTTGGTAAAAATATTATAGGTAGAAACTAGAATTGATTATTTAGTATCACGATAAATTTTAAAAATAGCTTTTACATAAAAAAGACTTCCAGGCACTTAACTTTTTTTTTTTAAATATGATAGTGCCTGGCTTAACATTGAGGTCATTACAATTTTTAATTTGAAATTAGAATCAATTAATGATGGCGCGTGACAAGTTGCATTTAAGAAAGTATTGTGTAGGTTAGGAATAATTTAAGGAAATCGTCTTTAGCAAATTCAAAGAGTAGGGAAGAAGTAGAAGTGGGGCCAAAGGGAAATAGTGGTTTGAGTGAAGCTACAGTAGTGGTTTCTAATAAGTAGTAAAGTGGCCAGAACACAATTTCAAAGTTTATGAGGTCACAGACCACGCAGTGGAATTACTGATCTCAGTATATTATTACAGAACCTGACTTTCTTTATTGACAATCTAATTTTAGAATGCATTTGGAATACTGATAAAGTTTTTTGGAAATTTTAAACTGAGTTTCAAGTACCTACAAAAATTGCAGATAGGAGTTTACCTTCAGTCTTATCATTGTTAGTGTTTTCTTCAAAGAGCTTCATTAAGTGTTCATATAACAAAGTGAGATGAAGATACTTAAGGGGATAAAAGCAGCGTTATTAAAAGTGGAATTTAATTTATGATAATAGTTCTTATATAATATTCTGTAAAATCATAGACAATAAAAATTAATAAATGAATTGTATAATCGATTGAGATTAGATATTTATATTAAGAATAGTGATTGTGATTTTGAGCTTGCCTTCAATCAATAACTCATTTGTTATGTAATTAAATTAAGAGAAAAGATTACACGACATTCCAATAAGACGATCGATAATGAAATTACTATTTTTTATTGCTTCCCAATAAATTTCAGTATATCAATAAATTTCGCAAAAATTATGAAAATAATGTTTTATGGACAAACATTAATCTAGATGATTTATGAATATAGAAAGATAACAATAACAGTTGTATGAAATAATTATATGAATTTCCTCCTTTAACAATACCCCTACCCTATGATATAGATTCTTAATGGAAGTTTATTTATATTTTTTTTTATGAAAAGAACAAATAAAAAAAAATTATCCCTAGAGTTGTCAAGAGAAGATGAGAAAAAAAAATCATCATAATCACAATCTCAACAGAGAGTAAAAAAAATATCAGCTGATCTATTGTAGATATTTCTTTTGTAGTTTAAACAAATACAGTAAAAGCTCAAGAAATATTCAGAATTTTTGTCATTCAAGGTAAGTTTATATTCTGCATCACATACATTTCACACAGAACTATGATGGTCTTCCACAGGTGGAATATAAAAAAGGACGGATCTTACACACTTGTTAAATTTTATATGACAGAACATAAAAAATACTTAGTTATAAAAATAATTATAAAAACTTAATAGTTCCTGATATTATTGAATAATGTTTAATGAAAGTGTAAAAAATCGATCAATGTCAATTCATTTTCTTTTGTGATTTTCCAAGTGTTGACAATCATAATTTAAAAGTTTGACGACACTTTAATAGGCAATTTTTTTTTTTTTAAATAAAAAATAAAATCAGTTGATCCTCAATTGTCCCAATTAAATGAATGATTAATTGATACTCCCTCTTTTCCTGAACAAACAAATAAAAAGAATTTTTTTTTATTTTAGATGAATGTGCATTCTGACAGACTCAATGAAAAAAGAACACACTCAGTAGAATGTACAATATATCAGTATCAGCAAAAGTAAAAAAACATGATGATAAAAAAAACTACGCCACAAAATAATATTAACATTATCAGCGAGTTAATAATATAATAAATTTATTTTTGATTTTCACAAAAAAAATAAAAGATATTTTTTTATATAAAAAGCTTTTTTTCGCTTATTGAAACACCTTCAAAGCCGCTACTACTATTAGAGGTGACCAAGCCATGTAAGAATAAGCATCCTCGTTGAAAATTCAAGTAAATAGTTCGCTCTCTCTTCTATCTACCATTTCTCATCATCCCTTTTCCCTTCCTCTTTTCCGTTAGCCTTCTGTTCCTCTTTCCCTCCAAAACTACCACATCAGCACACACTAGGGGATGCTGGCTGGTCCGGGACCACACTTCACCGTATCGATCTTTACCCTACCAACGTACTCCGAACCAGCCAAGACAACACAGTGCCACAGTCGATTCCACACACACATATACATACTTCCACTAGTAGAACGACAACGAAAGCTCTCGGGCTTGCTCTCTGTCTCTCAGCCCCCATCGCATCGCAGCCTGGCTTTAGTAAGCTCACAGCTTTCATTCAGTGCACAAGTGTTGAATGTGCTTTTCTGTATCATCAACATCCAACCCAACTACGGAGTTGCTGCATTTCAGACTTGGCTTTCTTTAATCAATTGCTCTAAAATAACTTTAAATATTAAAAAGCTAACTTCTTCCAGCTAAATTGAACGATAAGTTGAAAGCAATGTTGAAATTATTGCAGAAGAATCCATTGAAAATGAAATAAATTCAATAAAATGAACCGTGTATTTAGAATCAGTATCAAATGTGATGATTCTAACAATTGATGAAATGATCCAGAGTGTTAGAACACGATGTAATATCCCCAAGGTCATACGAATCAGACCGGAAATGATGGAAATTGATAGTCTACTATGGTAGTGTTTTAAATTACATGCTGGATTGATATTTATATTAGCTCTTATGAGAAAAAGCTTACTTTCATCACTTTAGTGTTGTTGATGCTGCAAAAACGGTACTTTCTGAGTAGCCTCCACTTGACATTTTTTTATCTTCAAGATCTGCTTTGTCTGTGTAGAAGCATGGGTGAGTAGCTTTTATCAAACCAAAATGCCAAGCCTAATTACCTGATGTGAAGTGATGATGATGTAAAATGCAAGTTGGTCAATATTTATTTACCAAATTGCTATTACAAAAATATGTTTCGGATATATAATAATTCTGCATCATCAGGATTCAAGCTTTTTTTTGAGCTCAAGTTATTTCTTTACGTGAAAAATTTCATTAAGAGATGATATGGAAGCTGAAAGTGAGGTTGATGAAGATCTAGATCCGGATCAAGAGGTAATAAAGTCTTTATTTAATGTCCCTCATAAAATATTGATGAGTATTATTATTTTATTTTATTACTTGTTATTTAAATAGAATTCTGTTTTAGAGTAATCACAAAAATTCAAATTGGAACTGCACGATGAAGATTTCGATAAATCCACGGTCTTTAGAAGCGTCGGAAAAGAAAGAATGCACTTTAGTGCAATCATCAAACGACTTGAAGGATTCAACTAGTTCAGAATTGATTTCTGGGTCTCCAAAATGTGAATCAAATGTAAATTTAAGTGGAAACATTAAGACTGAACTGCACGACAATGAGATGTTTAAATTTTCTAAAAATAAAAAATCACCCTGTCCTGATACAATTCATGAATTCGAAGAAGATGGTCTTACTATGGATAGAGTTTGCAAGTAAGTCGAATGTTTTATTGAAAATAAATTTACAATAACTTTTTAACATAAAAATATACCATTACAGATATCTAGAATCTAACCCTGCTGTAGTAGAAGCTTGGTTTCGAGAAAAAGCCAGTCCTGAATTGAAAATGAAACTTTTAAATTTAAATCCACCACAAAAATCAACTCTAAATGTTCAACCCAACGTACCGGAGCATGCTCTTGTTCGCACTAAACGCAATAGTGTGACCTCTGACCTCTTCCAATCGTGGTTAGCATCAAACTCCCCTATCAAAAGAAATAGAAGCCCTAACCGATTTCCAATGTCTCTATCTGGTCGAAGAGAGGAATTAAATCAACTAGATGAAGGTGAACTGTTCATGGAACTTATTAGAGATGTAGCTAATGAACTTGACATTAATGTACTTTGTCATAAAATACTCGTCAATGTGGGACTCTTAACCCACGCAGATCGTGGTAGTCTTTTTTTGGCTAAAGGGCCCTTAGAAGATCGGTATTTAGTGGCAAAACTCTTTGACGTTACTCAAGATACTGAACTTGATGAAGCTATGAAAAAAGCTAAGAATGAGGAGATTAAAATACCATTTGGTGTTGGAATAGCTGGATATGTTGCACAAACCAAAGAAGCTATCAATATCAAAGATGCTTATAAAGATCCAAGATTTAATAGTGCAATTGATATGAGAACTGGATATAGAACCAACTTAATCCTTTCAATGCCTATTTGTAATTATGAGGGTGATGTGATTGGCGTAGCACAAATCATCAATAAAACTAATGGCAGTAATGAATTCACTGAACGAGATGTTGAAGTATTTCAGAGATATTTAACATTTTGTGGAATTGGGATACAAAATGCACAATTATTTGAACTTTCTGTCCAAGAGTATCGTAGAAATCAGATTCTGCTGAATTTAGCAAGAAGTATTTTTGAAGAGCAAAATAATTTAGAGTGTTTAGTAACAAAAATAATGACTGAAGCTAAAGAATTACTTAAATGCGAACGCTGTGCAGTTTATTTGCTAGATTTAGATTGTGGTGAAGCAGGACATTTGGAGAAAATTGTTGAAAGACCTGGGAAATTTATTCAAGAAGCTAGAAAACCTCTATCAAGGAGAGAAGTAAGTTGAAGAATAAATTATTCAAAACTTCTTCAACTTGACAAATCTGTTTTTGTTTATAGAGCAACAATATTGATATGGAAGATATCTTGATGAAACAGGTAAGTAAAAACAACAAAACAATTGATGATAAGTTTTTGAGTTTATCATTAATGTATAATTCCTTTAAATTAAGATATTACTATGATTGTTAACACCACTGCTAACAGAAATGCATTTGAATTTATGAGATAATGAATTATTAATTTCACAGAATGGTTAGATTTCGAGAATTATGAAAATCAAGAGAAATTATTAATTTAGAGTACTTTAATAGTAATATTTTTGAAAGGACATTTAGATGATGATATTTGCATCCTAAGTTTTTAAGGGCAACCTTTATTTCTTTTTTTTTATGAGTAATTATCAAAGTTTGATATTTAAATTTACAAGCATCTCATGTTTTAAATGATTCAAAACAAATGAAATTCCATCAATCATTTGCCACAATTCAATAACCAAAAGATCAACTGTAGTCGAACAATAGCAGAAGAACTAACAAAACATTTAATCGAATAAATGGGATTTTTCATGCTTAACAGGTTGGGTGTTTTATCAAGGGATAGAAATATTTAGTATCAAATAACAGAACTTTTTGCTTTAGTAATTTGATATTATGTTTCAACAAACAAGTCTAAACATTCGATTATTAGATTGGCAAATAAATTCTTTTGTTTTCATAATCATTTTTTCTTTTAATTTTCTATTTTCACTCAATTTTCTTTGATTGGACAATTATTTTCTCTTTTTTTCCTATGAATAATTCTGATTGCCAAAAAATTCCAAGATTAATTGTAAAAATTTTGTTATCTTTAATAGTTTATCCTAAAATAAATTTTATAAGAATCTTTATTAGTCATTTAATACAAGATTAAACACTCTCACTTTAAAATTAGTCGTTTAAACTCTCTCATGTCTCATGAGGGTTTAAAGTATAGATGAAACTTAGTTACGTGGGTGATGAGGAAGAGGGGAATACTTCTTACTTTGAAATGAAATTCAATCATGTAAAATATAATATTTCTTGAAATGTGCAAGTATAATACATCCGGCAAATAATTATACGAGCTCTCAATTTTCTATTCGCTCTTGAAAAACAATAGAATGTAAAATAAATCAATAAATATAAATACAAAGCTATTAGTAGTAATAATATACTATTGAAAAATGATTTATTATTTAAATAACTATTAAATATTATCAAGTCTGTCGTAAAAATAAATACTGTAAAATAATAGCATTTTTTGTGCTTTTTCGGTTAATTGGAATTTTTTTAATGAATTACTTTACATTATAAAATATAAAAAATTACTTTTATTTTTTCTAACAGCTTCAAAATGCGAGTTAAATAAAAATAATAATTATTCAGAGTGAATATAATTTTAATCCAAATATTTAAGAAAAAGCTTTTTTATACTTCTTACTAAAAAAATTTCTTAACATTTTTTAATGATCAAAATAAAATTCTTTTATCGTCTTTGAGTGATAATTATGTCACTTTAGTAGAGACTAATGAAAAGACGGACCAAGAGACAATCCCATTATTCTAAATAATATAATTTTAGACTACTAATGATGGAAGTGCCAAGTTCACGATGATCTTTGAGATGGAAAATGGAACACAGGAAGCCCGAGTAAGCAGGCTGACTACAACTGACTTATCTAGTCCTTTAGGAAGGATAGCAAGGTACGTTGCTAGCACGGGTCAAATTCTGAATATTGGAGATGTGGAAATGTGGTTGAAGAAAGGAGTCTTAGACACCGGAAAGGATCCAATCAAGAGTATCCTCTGTATGCCTATAGTGAATGGTCAAAGGAGTGTAATAGGAGTTGCTCAGCTCATCAACAAGGTCAGTGAAACAAACAATCAAATAGTATTTACTATTCTTAAGATAGAATCAACTATTTAATAAACTATTTCATCACTAGGATAATGGAAGTTCTTTCACTGATCCGGATGTCTCAATTTTTGAGGCATTCGCAATCTTTTGTGGCCTGGGAATTCACAATACTCAGATGTATGAATCCGCGTGCAAGTTGATGGCAAAGCAAAAAGTTGCACTTGAATGTTTAAGTTATCATGCAACAGCTAGTAACGAAGATGCATTGAAATTGACAACTGATGTGATTCCCTCAGCAGAAAAATACAATTTGTACAGCTTCACATTCACAGATTTTGATTTGAATGATGAGGACACTTGTCGTGCTACTATCAGGATGTTTCAAGCATGTGATCTCATTCACAGGTTTCATATACCTTATGATGTCCTTTGTCGATGGACTCTGAGTGTTAAAAAAAATTATCGGTGAGTTTTTTGTTAATATTAAATATTCTATTTAATAATTAATTTAGAAGTAAGAAAGCCTAGTATAACACTTAGATAAATAAATCAATAGATGCCAATATAATAGACAATATAATATAATACCATTATCATTGTAAACGAATGGTGTGGGTTATCTTCTCTGAACTCACTTTGTAGTTAAAAGCAATAAATTTTATTAAAAAATTATATAAATCCATTCTATCATGAAAGCTTCATAGTCAATGACGTACTAGTTTCGATTAAGTTATTTTTTGAAAAAAAGCTTTCCATTATATTTTGCTAAAAATAGCTTAAAAATATTATGTTAAAGCACATAAAATGACTTTTTTCTCTATTGATTTATTTTATCCACAGTTTACAATAAATTTCATGTAATTACCAATGCATTACATCATTTATTAAAACACTTTGTTATAATAGATTTTTACAAACAGCTTTTGTTGCAATAAACCATTGCATGATTCTAGTTGGGTAACAATAAATATCAAAACCTCAAATGTCAAATGGAATTTTTAATTTCTTTGTTACCAATAAATAATGTTTGCAAAATAAATATTGATATCAAATTCCATATCCTTTTAGAGTATGAAACGTTGAAATATACTTCAAATTTATAAATGTCAGTGACATTTAAAAATGATAAAATCACTCTCATTTTAAAACTGTCATATTAATCTGTCTAATATTTGTCCATTCATTAGATTTATAATGCCTGTGGAATTTTCATGAACGATTTGAGATTGTTGAATGAAACGAACATTCATCTCGAGAGATGTTGAAAAAGTATTCAAGATCATTTTTACACGAATTACAGGGGTGGAAATGTAAAAAAATTTCGTTTTTTAAACTAAAAGTGTTCTTTCATGTGTAAATGACCTATTGAAAAACAAACAAATTGTCTGATTATTTTTTTCTCAATTATTCTTCTGAGTTGTTTTTTTCGATTATATAATTGTTGTGCATCCAGCAATAGAACATCCGAATGATGTGACATATAATTTTTTTTGTAATTTCACCGGAGTTTTTTTTGCAAAAATAATTTTTTCGTGTTAAAGTACACGTATAAAAAATTTACAACTCTAAAAAAAGACCTTTTATTCACTCTATCAAAAGCACTTTTCATAAAGTATGTTTATTTATACGTGAAAATTCACAAAGAATGAGATGAATGAAGTTGACATAATTTTTTTCCTACCATAAAAAATCCTAGCTAAAGTCATGTAGGATTAATTATATTCCACTTAATGTCATTGCAAACGATTTTTGTCAAGTAATGAAACTTGACTGAAATAGTAAATAGGAAGAAGGAGGTATGTCGATACGACTAAACCGTATTAAACGTAATTAAAATTCTCTTTAATAGCGATGCAAAAATTTCCATGTTAAATTATAATTGAATGAAAAATAATATAGATAAGAATTCTTTTATATTTTTATCAGTTGTTTGCTCTTTGCGAGAAACTTTATCATGATAAACATAATTTACGAATAAATAACAATCATAAAATACAAGTTTGATTAGTTAGTGGGTTGTGCTTTAAAGTTTTGCTCTAACTTACCTCTCGTAGAATGGAAACTTAATCAAGTCTTTCACCAACTCCCTTCGTTGTAATAAGTATCATATTCAGATTTATTTCATTGATCTTGTCTTCGTAAGAAATTTATTATTATTTAACTTGTCTGAAAATGAGAAAATTATAAATTTAATTAAAGATAAATTTTGTAGGGGTGCTTTTATTTCTTTTTTTTTGATCATTTTCAATGAAACTATTTTTAAACAAAGGTAAAGTTTTAAAAATAAAAATTCCATAGCTTTAGGAAGCTTCTAATCAATGTAAATTTTTTAAATATTCGAAGGGATTGTAAATTTTTGTATAAAAATACTCAGTATTTTCTTTCTTCTCATGAAAGTCAATTAAATATTTTTTTTATCTTAAAGCATTTATTCCAAATGAAATCACATAGCTCAATAATGATTCACTAAAAAAAATAAATTGGAATCCACTGATAAAATGTTCAAATGATGGTAGTTTTACCCATCACATATATTTACGAGAACAAAGAAAAATAAAATAATTTACGTTTGACAAGTTATGTCAAGTTAACAAAAAAGTAATTTATATGATGTGTATGCGACACAATACGTCTTGTCGTAGCAAAAAAATTAAAAACAATCTCCATTTAAATCAGTTGACTTTTTTTAATCTCTAAAAAACGTGAATTAACAAATAATAATAATAATAATATAAAAATTTTTATTTTATTAGAAATAATAAAAATAATAAACTAATGGCATGATAATTTTTTTCTAGACCAGTAAAATATCACAACTGGAGGCATGCTTTAAATGTAGCACAGACGATGTTTGCAATGCTGAAGACCGGAAAAATGGAGCAGTTCATGACAGATCTTGAAATTCTAGGACTTTTAGTTGCATGTTTATGCCACGATCTTGATCATAGGGGAACTAATAATGCATTTCAAACTAAAACTGAATCACCGTTAGCAATATTATATTCAACGAGTACAATGGAGCATCACCATTTTGATCAATGTGTGATGATCTTAAATTCAGATAGTAATAATATTTTTCAAACTCTCTCTATGGAAGACTACAGAAGAGTTATGAAAGTAGTAGAAAGTGCAATTTTATCGACAGACTTAGCTGTTTACTTTAAGAAAAAAAATAAATTTATGGAGTTGATTGAAGAAGGAGAATTTGATTGGCAGAGTGAAGAGAAAAAAGAGCGTAAGTAGTTTCAGTTGAATCTGTTGTCCAATATCGAGAATCTATTGTTTGTCAATAACTAAAAATATCACGTTACAAAGTGAATTTTTAATTGGAAAAAATAAAGAAAACTACTTAGATAATTTATTAAAATGATAGAATATTGATAAAAATTTTTTACTTAAGAACTAAAAATCAACTTTAAAATTTTCCCATTTTAGTACTTTGTGGGATGATGATGACTGCTTGTGATGTCAGCGCTATTGCAAAACCCTGGGAAGTTCAACATCGAGTAGCAAAACTAGTTGCTGATGAATTCTTTGATCAAGGAGACTTGGAGAAGCTTCAATTAAACCAACAACCTGTCGCAATGATGGATCGAGAACGTCGCGATGAGCTTCCACAGATGCAAGTTGGATTTATTGATGTCATTTGTCTCCCTCTATATAAAGTTTTGTCAGAAACTTTTCCTTGGATGAAGCCACTTTATGAAGGCACAGCAGAAAATCGAAGACATTGGCAGGACTTGGCAGAAAAAGTTGAAATGGGTCTTACCTGGATCGATCGTGATACTATTGAAGAGCCAGTTGAAGAATTTGTTTCTCAAGAACCTAAAGATATTGAATTTACTGTCACAACTTTAAATTGTGCTCATGAAAAGAAAGATATCTCTGGTTTAGCTAAAATTTCATCAGATTGTCCTAAAAATTCTCTTGGACGATTTGCTTCACTTAGAAAGGGTGGTAGATCACTTGGAAAAGGTGTCAGACATCGACTTAGTAGATCTCTGTATGCTAGAAGTAGCTCTGAAGATACTGGTAAAGTTAAAGTCATGTTGCCGGAAAGAAAGAATAAAAACAAATTATGCCAGCTTATTTGACGGCTCACGACTTCGAGTACTCTTGAAAGTATTCCCGAGTAACTCACTAAGAAATTATCGGTAAACTTTTTTAACTAAAAAAAATGATAAACACTGATAGTAAAAATGAGTTTAGGGAGGTCTAAGGGAAAACAATCGTAGAAAACGGAAATGAAAATTGATGAATTATTTGTTTGGAGAAATATCTGCTAGTTTTACTGTTGTTTACATATTTAAGAATGGTGACTTACTGTTGATAGTAGAAAAGAAATATTTTTAAATCAGAATAAATTGTTAAATGATAATGAGTTTTATTCCAAATCAAAATCATATTATTAGTGATGTTGATCTGAATAACTATTTGGAGATTTTTTTCAATTAATGATTTAAAACTATAAATAATAAATTTTATTCATGGAAATAATCCATTAGAGTGAAAATATTTTTAATTAAATTTATTTTTTAAAATCTCATGAACATCAAAGAAAAATCAAGTGGAAAAATGTAAATAGGAAGAGTGTAGAAAATGAAGAAAAGGACTGTTGACTACAATGTTGAATAGATTATTTTAATGCTTGTACCGTAAAAAAATTGGTGCATAAAGTTTGAAATAATACGCTATATTTTTAAAAGTGTAAAATATAAATTAGCGTTTGCATTCAAAAGATATACTTTGTAGGATATAAAAATGCCAGTAAAATTAATTTTTAAATGAAAAATGCTTTTAGTGACTACTATGGTTGTTTCCCCAAAAGGACCTTTGATGGATTAAAAAAAAAGACTTTGTGTATAGATAATTAGCTGGAATTTGTGATCTCAAAATGAAATTTTGACAAAAGAAAATGAAAAATAATTGTATCTTTGATAATGAAAATGTAAATTTCATTTTTTTTAGATTATAGAGAAAAATGGGACGTTGCAAAGATAATCTCTTAGATTTTAAAAGAGATCAAAAATATGAAATTATTGTATAGTCAATTTAGAAAGAAATTTTTCTAGATTGGTTATGGGTTTTTATTGTGAAGATCAAGATTTTGAATTTATGTATAAAGAAATTAACGTATTTAAAGGGGATTCAGGACTTCTATGAAGAAAAAATTCATATGATGATAATAATAAAGGAGAAAATTAATTCAAGTACACTTGAAACGAAGAAGTAATACTATTAATAATAAACAATAAGAAATTAAAATAATAATAAAAAATAAATAAAAACCAAGCAAGTAAATTAATGAATAAATACAATGGGTGAATAAGTGAAAAGATTTCTAGTCTTTTGATATAAGTAGAAAATAGAAATAATAAAAATGCTATTGTCAGTAAATAAAAGAACATTACTGCATGAAATTAAAATGAACACTTTGATGTAAAAATTGTAATTAATTTAAGACAAAATAACTATGGTAATTGATTAATGTTATTCAATTTCATTGATTGTTTCTTTACACAATAGTTATTAGCTTGTTTTTAATTTTAGTTCATTTTTTTATTAATAAAACATTTAAAAATTACAGAAGTATGAATGACTGATGGTCATTCTATTTTCAATAGTCACATTTTGCTTTGTTTTTACTTAAGTGTATATATATATAATATTTTTCATATATAGATAATTTTTGTTCCTCAAGTTTTCTCTACTAATTCATTACATTAAGTATAACAAATCATTCCTCTTGTAATTCACTTTATCATCATTGCATTATTTACATCGTTCCCAATCCTACCTTACATACCGAAAAATTTAGATAAATTTTAAAATTGATTTAAACATCGTTTTTTCAAAGAAGTTTTCCAACATTCATTCACTGAGAAAAATTTACATTTATCGTAAAACCGAAATATCATTCTCAGACTTATATATTGCAGCTAGAAAGACTACTGCGTCATGTTTAACGCATATTTGTTAATTTTTGTTGAATTACTTCAAGTTAAAAAAATCTCATTCACTTTATTCCTTAAATTATTTTACTCTTACGCTTTACCATCACTGCGCAATTTTTTAAACATTTCCTACAAACCAATCCAGGGAATTTTCCTTTTAAAACGAAAACATAATAAGAATATTAACACCGAAGTAAATTTCTATAAAAGAAAAGAAACGTCGCAACTTCATTTCATCATTTATTTACGGCCAGTTAACCTTGCTCTAATGAAGAGAATAGTTGGAAGTAAGTTGTTTTTTTTTTCATGTCATAACATGAAAAAAATGGAAGAATTATTTTCAATTATGTATTTACTTTAATGTCATGCCCTTTATAAATATAAAAAAACAACCTATTTTGCCTTTTTTTCTCATTGCACCTAAATAAATTATAAATGCATATTATTTCCATCTTTATCAACAACTATACTTGAAATTGTTGCGAGTAATAGAAATAAAAAAAATCACCTGAATATTCCTTCTGCTACAAAAAACAAAAAGATACAAGTATAGATGTACTCATAACATCAAAGATAATTATGCGAAATCAAATTTTTTACTGAAGTCATAAAAAAAAATATTGAACGGTAAAAAATTGAAAAATAAATTTGGGTCACATGAAAAATTCCGTGGATCGGCTTACATGCAGTCACGATGGTGGTCTATCTAATATTGAAATTTCTATAAGTCTTAAACCTCGAGTAGTTGGATCTGTCAATAAAAGTCCACGAGGCCTATATACTCTATCATTTTGTTCGCAAATAAATTTAGCTACTTTTCTCAAACACTTTTCATAGTGAGTTTCAGTGCAAATATAAATTAAATAACCTGTCAAACAAGCAAGACAACCTTCACAGTAAGTTGAACAGCTAGCTCTTTCTGCTTCAGCAAAATAATTATTCAGTTGATTGATTGTGTACTCAAAAGAATCTACATCAAGCTAAAAAAAATTTTTTTGATCAATTATTGGCTTTAAAAATATCAATCAATAAATAATTTATCGAGTAAATAATAACACATACTCTGTCACCTAATTCTGGAGGAAATCGAGTCTGAAATTTTACCATAGTGCCTTGGCTGTAGTCGCGTTGGATAAAAACCTTCATACAATTTTGTGGTGGCCCACCACCACCACCAGCTTGACCACGTCCAGCAGACATGTCATCTAATGGTCTTAAGGCAACGTGATTACCCTAAAAAAGACGATTTTTAGAATTCTCATTCATCAAAATGTAGTTGATAGTACGTCTATATATTGTAGACTATGAACAATACAAAATTAAATGTTGCAATAATTTTCTCTGAAAAATATTCATTGGAAAATAATCATAAACAAAACTAAATCTACTTACGAGAGGCATTTTGAGCTTCGTCTTGGTGTCGTGGGTGGGCCAATTGTCAAGATAAAGCACTAATGTTTAATGATAATTAATCCACATTAGTCATTTAATTACAATAATTGTGAGTTACTATATTTGGAGCTGTACACCCTGTCAAATCTCAATCGAATTAGATTTTTTTTATATGAATAACTGACAATAATTCGCAAATTGTGAAACGCGCGATTACAAGAATAGCGTCAGCAGAAACACGAGCTGGAAGCCATTAATTTGTTACTTGCGTGCCCGAGAACAAAGATGGCTATAGAAACTCAATACATAGACACATGAAAACAGAATTATAATCGGCTCCAAAAAGAAACGCGTGATGGCGCAGTTTGAATTGTCGCGCGCGTATTTTAGAAAATAAAAATGACTTATTAACCAATTATTAACACCATAGCCAGTTTTATGAATTTATTTATCCTTCACAAAAAATTTTTCTTAAACTGATATTCATTAATTGAATATTCACAAACTTATGTTATGATTGATCTTGAAAAATGTTAGCTAATCGTAAACTTTTGCTTTGAAAATTAATTATTTATTCGCATATTGATTATAAAAATAATCATTCTCTAACAATTCACAATCATTCCTAAAAATAAAAAAATTCAACCTATTTCCAATTGTCGGCCTTTTCCGTTTGAAAAATTTTACGAATCCTATTTTATCAATTGTTACACTTACCTTTTAATATTTATCGACTGAGCAGTACAATCGATAGAATTGCTAGTTATTGAAGAACCAAATTTTGAAAACAATTTTAAAATAATAATTGATCATGATGCGCAGTAATTTATTATTGTGCAATAAATTACTATTATATGTTCTTGTAGAAATAAATTTAAGGATGAAAAAAGATAAAAAGATTATTAAAAATTTATTTCGACAGTGAAGTATCAGGTCCAATTTAAATTCATAGATAATAGGATATTAAGTAAACATTAATTAGATCCCATATTATATTTGTTTGAAATAAGCACGATTCTGATAAATATTCATTTATATCATAAATAACCTTAAATATATTCATTGTATTAATAAAATTTGATTCAAATTTTCCTTACTTATTTATCTTGATTCTTATCTCAAGCTTTTCATTATTGAAATAAACAGTATACATATATCACTCGTTCTCAATAATATTCAATTTTAAAGACATTACAAAAAAACTATTACAAAAAAAAATCCGTACAATTTATCCAAATAACTTGATTACCATAAAAAAAATAATCAATACAAATAAAATACTGCACTTGTAATTGATTGGAGTTATTCAGAGAAATCGAATTATTTCTTTTTTTTTATCTTCTTCAATAGATATTGGCTTTTATAACATCAGTTATATTAATTTTACTTCTCTATTTACAATACTCTATTTTTTTGTACGTATCATTGAATGAAATTCAGATGTAACTTCATTAACGTGAATTTTTATGTATATATTTCCTATTTATAACATTTACTTATTGATTTTTGTGTGTATATTTAGATTTCATTAATGACAGAATTTTAGATAGAAAGATAATTATAGCTTTTTATAGTTCAAGTACAGACATGATAAACAATAAGTATAGAAAACAATAACTTGATTCTTTCAAATAATGTGTTATCATTATTTAAATATTTGATAAATTATTTTAATTAATTATCTATCTATATTGATTTTTGTTTTTTTTTTCTTTCATTTTCTAAAAGTAAGTAAAATTTCTTATTCGATTAATTTATTCCTCTAAATTGTTTATTTGATGTAGTTGGTTATTGAAACCCGGAAAATTCAACTGTAATAGTTACGGATGAGAATACAATGAAGAATGAGATGGAATCTTTGCAACAAAAAAGAAGGAAAAAAGTACTTTTCTATATATACGAAAGAATCTTAGATAACGTTAGAACGATCGATTGATTCTCTTCCTCTTCTTTTTTCTTTTCGTCCAAGTTTTAATTTTTTTTTCTTTTTTTGTTTAAAACAAACTTAGGTTTACCATCTAGGAAATAACTCCAAAAAAGCTCAAGTGTCTTATAATATAAAAAATTCCTACCTAGACATTGACAAATATTTTGTCAAAAGATTGATAAAAGTATAGAAATTGCAACTGAAAGTTTCTGAGTAAAGAATAAACTTTTAAAAAGCTCAATATTAGACAATCGATTATTCTGACATGTGAGATATTCCATTTTTGACAAGTAATAATGAATGTTTTGTCATCTAAATCACACCTGAGTCTTATGTCAACCTTTCTTTGTCTGTCATTGACGAAAATACTCCTCATGAGATACAATGTAGAATGAACCATGATTGAATGTATTGTTTTAGAACTACTATTGTTCTCTCATTGGAACGTGCACCGAATACGAATAAATTCAGAAACGATACTGGACATGAAATAAAAAGGATAAAATAAATTTAAACCAATTAATTTCTCTAGGGGAATAGTGTTGAAGAAAAAAAAGCTGATACATCTGAATTTAATAAGCACAAATAACATTTAATTAATTAAGACATCAAACTTTAATCTAAATTACGAAAAAAATTTTTTCAACATAAATATAATGAAAGTAAAACTGTAATACTTCACTTTGAATCGTCTGTAAAATTTTCTTGTAATTAATAGTCTGTTTAATATTTCCAGATGTAGAACATTAAAGCTTTAGCCTTGAAAGGTTTAAGAATTTTATGAAAATAGAATGAAGTAGGTTGAGATCAAAGTACCTTAAAAAGCCACGACATAATTGAGAGAGAATTGGATTAAAAAAAAACTTTACAATATTAATCTTTTAAGATTTTTACTTACTTAAAGTATTGTTTAAATAAAAAAAAGCAAAGAAATAGATGAAAAAAATTTTTTTTTTTAATGTTATACATTTTTTGGAAACATTGTAATGTCTTAAAGTTAAATAATACGCGCAGACGCCTTTCAAAGGATGCTGGAAGGGGTATGTATGGGTTTTCTAATCCTTGGGTGTGGTAGAGAGGGAGATGTGTGGGGGTAGAGAGACTGACAAGGGCTGCTGCGCGCAAAAGTATAAACCCCCTCGTCGTCAGCGTGACACGAGAACCGGCAGATTGTTTAGTGATTCACATTGGACCGTGACACGTGCGTAATATAAATTATTAAAATTTAAAAAAAAAAACACCGAAAACAAGGGTGTAATTTATGGAATAATTTAAAATTAAATGAAATGATTAAATAACAATAAATTAAGATAATTAAGGACAGTGATGAAAAATAAATTAATTGTTGTGTGAAGACAGCAATTTAATGAATTGTTCATTAATTACTATAATTATAATGGTAGTGTTTTGACAAGAATTTCCGGTAGTGATATTAATTGAGGAAGTGAAACGAAAAAGTGATTTAAGAGAATTAAAAAAACATTGTTGATGAGAAATTTAACAAAGTAAATAAATAAATAATTGTAACGTGGAAGTACATATTGATATGAAATTCAATTTTGAACTTGTGGATAAACAAATATATCATCAAATAAATAGCAAATAGGGATATTGTAAACATTTTGAATTTTTTTTTATGAGTATAGTGATAAAATCGCCGAAAATCAAATTTTATTTATTTCCTTTATCTGATTCCCTTTTGTCATTCTTCTGCTGACGATACAGATTCCATAATTAATCCCTGTGATTCCCCTAGATGTCTTGAAAATTTATTAATCCACCCCAACGAGTTTACTACATTTAGTACCTATTTCTACAAACGAATTTCAAACGAAAAAGTCTTGACCGAGTTTATGATAATATTTAATCCAGTTATAACTTAAGGGTGGTAGTTTATGTAGATGTGAGGTCGAGGGCTAAGGAGATAGAAGAGTGGAGGGAGAATTGAACCTCGTGGTTGTTGGTATCTCAATATGTACTCAGGCCATTGGTCACGCTAATCCAGTTAAACATCAACTCTTCAAGCTTGACAGTCTACTTCGGCTTCTCTTCATTTCTCTCAACTTTTTACCTTTCTAGTATTTTTTTTTGTCTTTACTTCGAGTGTGAAGATAACAAGACCTGTTTTCAAGTGCCAGTGCTAGTGTAGCGGTTTCCTCAAGTGAACTCAATTTTAGAAAGAAAATTTATTTTCATGACTCCACATGGTATTTTGGTGCTACTACGATACTCTAGTGTTTGGAAGGATAGGTGGAGAAAAAACATACATTGGTGCTTCTACATGAATTAAAAGTGTTCTGTTTTATTATTCAAAATCAAGTAGAAAATTTTAACAAAAGTCCCATCAATTTAGTTGTAATCCACCAATTTAGATAGAATCTTTCAATTCTCCGGGTATTCCTGAACTAGAATGTGAATAAGTAGACTTATTTAGGTGGATTAATGTCTTAGAATCAAGATCCAACGAAAAACCAAGAGGAATTAAATGAAAACGTTCTTTCATGTTAAAGTGTTTTATCTATCAACTGGATTCTCTCGTAGAATAATGTATCATCATTATCATCATCACTGTTATTATTATTATTAATCTGAATAATATCATCAAGAACAATCATCAAAAGATGGAACATCAAATGAAAAAAAGAAAAATCTGCACAAATAAAAGAGACCAGTTTTAAGTAATTCTAATTAACAGTTTCAAAGCCTGAAGGTGGCGAAAATCTACATTGAATTGAAGGAATAAGGATGATGGTGAGAAGGTGTGTCTGGGTGATTAGACCCTTTGACGTTAAAAAGAAGAAATGAAGTTATCAGTGTCGGCTTACAGAGCCCAGGCCAGCGCCCATAAAAAGATCCTCAGCAGCTATCAGCATCAACTTAGTTACGGTGCTACTACACATCAGAGTTCCTCAGCCCGGACCCCCTCAGATACCGCAGCGGTCCTCTCTGGTCTTAAGGTAAGATTTTTAAATACATTTACCCATTTATTGCATTTTTTTGTGGCTTAGCTTGGTGTATTATCATTCATCCTTAAATCACACAAGACTATCCAAGGATCAATCTGTTCTAGTTGTCTACCCCAATTCGCGAATTCGTTTCCAATTATAACTGACCCACATGATGATAAGATTTAAAAAATACTCATCCAACATCACTGACATTTCTATTGACAAGTGTATAGAGGATATAATAACCACCAAAATATATTTAGCTTTCCTAAATTTATACCAATATGTCTGTCATATCTTATAACCAATTCTGACGTCAACAGACTCCAATTCCCATTCAATAGTATTTCTCATGGATAACCATGGACAGAATACTTCTTTTTTCTAGTCTTTTTACCCTTCTCTGCTGTTCACTTCTTCTGTGTCTATACTCTGAAAGATGTTTGTTCTCTCAACCTGATCGATCTGCTTCAAGAGAGTGAGAGAGACATGTCAATCGCAAGATCAATTTTCATTTCATTATTCTCATCCATCTCTTTGTACAGAAAGCATCGAAGTTCACAACATTTTAAATAATCTTTTTTCTATTTTTATGCTAAATAAAAAACATTAATAATAAATAATCTTTGAAAGGAAATATTCTTTTGCTAATTCTTTACATTTATGCACTGACAAAGTATACATTTGAGTTGGTAGATAGGATTTTCAATTTAATCCAGTTTATTTATCAATGATAATTGTTGTAGACGTAGTATTGAAGTTAAAATAATAATCACCTTCTATGATCTTTTTCTATGTTTTATCTTCTTGTTAATTCGCTGATTTTTATTAAACTTATTGCATTTAATTGATGTTGAATTCTTCACGTAATTATTTAATCTCTATTATCAAAGTTGGTAATCAATAATTTAAATATTATTTGACAACCTTTAAATTGCTTTTAAATTCTTCATTTTATCATGGACGCAGCTGCGAGTCTGGATGACCCAACTCACACCGAGGGCACGAAATCGTAGAAAATGCAAAATAATCGGCCATTGGTTCGTATACATATTTTTTATTTTTTTATTTTTCCACAATTTGTTGGATTATTATCGAACAGATTAAATCCTTTAATTCATCAATGTATACTTCTGATAAAATTAGACTGACTATGAACGAAAGAACGGTGACATTTATCATTTTTATACTACAGTAGAGTGACAAAAAAGGAAATGTATCAAAATGTATTGAAATCTGTCATGTTTTGTGTGAAACCGATCGGCTGTGACTTTTATACGCTTCGGTTACGATTTTTATTTTATCGTAATGTTTTTTTTTCTTTTATTCCGAATGAACGGGGGGTGGCTATCAGAAACAGTATAAACATAGACTCTTGTTTTTTTCTGGTATCTATAAAATATTAGACAATTCTGAATTTTTTACCATCGAGTAGACTCTGTGAATTTGTTTATTTATGATCCGATTAATTTGTTTAAATTCTCCAATCAAAAATTCAAAAGCTTTGATTTATTTGAGACAAATTATCGAATAAAATATAAAAGCTACATTTTAACAACAGTCTAGGTAGAGTCAGAAGTGCTTCAAGCTTTAGTACTTTAGTTCTTGAATCTATCCTTCATTTAAGACAAGTCAAATTTTCGTAAAACATTCTACTTAATTCATTATTATAGCTAACTTTAGGTATTTGAATAGATATCAGTAAGTTAGAATTTTTTTGTAATTCTTCAACTTGATGTAAATGCTATTCATCTCTTTCAGACTTTATTTATTATTTATCATTAGAATAATAATTATTTAAAAATAATAAGCAAAAGGATTTTTACTTCACAGTAGATAACAAAAGGTCTTAAGCTTCTGCTAGCAAACTTAAAGTTGGAAAAATACCTGTAGTTCTAATTACTATTAGAACATCTTCATTCAATACTAGAAAAAAAGTACATCATAAAAATAAATCAATAGGGCCATTAAATTAAATGGATCTTTTTATCCAATTCAAAATCAATTAACTCCAGTTTAAGTAAAACAGCTCTTTGGCACGAGTTCGAATCTTTCCGGGTTCGTTGAGGGACCACTAACTCGATCCACCGAGATCCTTTCCCTGATGTCACATTGCGTGACCCATACTACTACCGCACCACTATTCTAATTATCTTTGAGCTGTTGTACTAACAATTCAAAACTACTTCTTCACTACTGCTCAAGTTATAAACCTTTAATCTACATCTTATTATAATATCTCCATTCAAAACAGCTATATTATGGACACACTAAGCTGTGCTAGTTACAGTATCAATTAGTGTCAGAACATTTCCTGATTCTATCACTTAAATGAAATTGTTCAATTAAGAATATTGCCTAAGATCGTTTATTGCAATCAATTGGTAAAAGACTATAAATGCTATTGATCAATAATATGCATTCCTTAAATGAGACTCTTAATCCTTTACTTTATGGACACACTTAAGAACTTTTGATTCAATAGGAACTCACATTACGAACAATAAATGTGCCAAATCCGATTAGTTTTATTATTGTTATCATTTTTATGGCAATTATTTTTATTTTTTATCGTTATTATTATTATTACGACCATTATCAGAAATGTTTTGATGATATATCTGTATAATGAAACGTTTGCTACTTTGATGCTATAGAGTTATTTTTTTTTGCTTAATTTTATTTTTATAGAGATGAAGGAAATGAGTGAATGGATGTCACCTGTTTTTTGTTCATCTTTTTATTTCACCTTTATTAGATTCAACCAGTTGCAAAAATAGAAAGTGACTCATTTAACTGGCTAAAAAAAGAACTTTTGTAGTGTACGTATACCCTTCCTTAAAATAAAAAAAAAGGTTGGAAAAAATTAGAAAGCTAAAAGAGTGAACTTTATTTGTAAATGTTCTGTCCTAATTGAAGATGTCCTCGTTAAAAGAGTTAGCTTTGCATACTAAAAAGTTTCTTTAAACTAATTTTCATATATTCATTGGCGTTAATGATTTTTATTATTTTAAGTAGTATAGCTGAGAGTTGAATCATCCATATTTAAAGAATAAAATTTTCTCATGATTTATTTAGAAAAATTTTAAAATGTTTAAGAGATGTATTTAGAGGTTTATTCTTAACATAGAAGAAGGTAGGATAATCTCTAGAGTAGGGTAATTACTAATGTAGTTGATGCAATACGTTAGGAAGAAATACCCTAGAGAAAAACAACTTGACACAAAAAATATAATAAATTCATACTTAGAGCAAAAAAAAAAAATTTGAACTCCAATGGAATGAAGAAAATTAATTTTTTTTTAATTAGAGAACTTTCAGAATCTACTTCAAAACCAATTATCAGGTGTTAGAAATTTACTTTGGTGATCAAGAGCTATTATTCATTTTTTTAATCAACCTTATTTGTTGTTCAATTCCAATTAACATATTTTTATACACGTTAAATAAGAAATTCAAGTGTAATTACAACTAATAAACAAATCTGTTTATCTCTTTTTATCATTAGGTAAAAGTAATTGCTTTAATATTTTCAATTACTTTACTTTTCTAGATGAATCGAATTATATTTTTAAATGAATTTATTGCAATTTTTTATCAGAGAGATGGGCAAATATTAGTTCTGTAAGTATACATTTTCTACCAACCAGAGTAAAAGATTGAAAAAAAAGAAGAATTTTGATAAAAAAAAGTTGAAGTATAGATTAATAGAAAGTTGAAATTTATAGAAGACGTTCAAATCCAATCACTTCAAGACACCCAAGTTTCAGTGGAATTTGTTCTTTGACTTTTTATATCATAAGCAAAGTAACCTAGTGCTCTAGGTCCTCATAAAAATTTAATAAATATCAAGTAGCTTAATACCGAAGGACGGTGCAGTTCAGAAACTTAGTAAAATATCTATCCATTCAAAAAATATAGAGTCATGTCAATCATCATCATCAAGTTAAAATTCAATTTTTCAATATCATTAGTTGTTCTGTCAAAGTTTTTTTTAGTTTGAATAAAAAAAGTTTTAATTAACAAACTAATGATAAATTTTATATTCTTTGCATTCGGACTACTTACAAATTTTCTGTTTGATAATTATCTTAAAATCCTACGAAAAATTCAGTGTATATAACCACTGCTAAAACCATTATGATCGCTTTTGTCACCTATATGAAGATAAATTAGTTTAGAAACTTCATCGTACCGTAAATTGCCACTGCGGAGATGCAAAAGATGAAAGTATTATCTGGAGACTAGATGCTTGAGGGCATCGAATGGAATCACGTACTTTTGATGAAATTCTTTGGCAAGCATGCAGCAAGTGAAAAGGAATTCTCGAAGCAAAACAAAATTTTCTTTTTGGTAGACATTAATTTTTATTACTTATTAATCTTAATGAAAATTCGCACGTAACTTGTTATTTAGGTGCTAACTTTTGCATAATTTATATTCCAAATATAATTACGTGTTGCTGAATTTAATTAATTTACTATAAATTAGTTTTATTAATATTTAAATTTATTAAGATGAAGGAAGGATATTTATGATGGTAAAAATAACGTGAACCTGCTTCTTTTTTAACAATAAATTCCATTAACAATTAAATTTGAAGTGAAAACATTGATAAATGAAGTATAAATCAAAATAAATATTATCATTTAATCTAAGATAGCAGAAAAAAAAATAATCTTGAATAATTAAATTGATAAATATTCAAACTATTTATTTCTGATGAAAAAATACGGATAATTTAATTTAAATTAAAGATCAATTCATGTTGACATTGATGTATATTTATCAAGTGGTTTACTTATCCAAAAAATCAAATTTTCTCTTTATTCTCAAAATATTTAATCAATATGTTATGATAAAAAAGATTGTTTATTCTAAAAGCTATAAATTTTTATTGTCAATTTTACTATTAATCAAAATATCAACTAAAGTATCCTGAACAATTCTCCAACAAAAAAACCTCTAGTTTCATTTTATCCCTAATTAGCTAACAGAAAACATTTTCTCTTAACAACAACAAAAAATAAGATACAATAAAATACCATAAAAATGTAATAACAAAAACCATCACGTCTCAGTAATTGCAGCTCTTGATACACATGATAGTAGGATTTATCTGATATTTGATTGCATTCGAAAATAATATCATTAAAGAGAGTCTGGTTTGTAACATTGATGACGATGAAAAAATAAAGGAAAGTGAACTATATATCCTTTATACAAAAGAGATAAAAAACATATGAAGCGTAGAAAATATAATTGGACATATCTACCCTAGTTACAATCCAGCTGATGCAATGAAAAGGGAGAATGTAATCCGAGGTCGTAGAGAAAATCCTAGTGGCTTTTTTGGAATTGTTGTAGTTGCATTTCTATCGATTTTTCCTTAACTAGGGGGTTAATATGCTTTCAAGTTTAATACCCGAATTGTCACGAGTATTAAATATTGTTTAGTTATCATCATTAATGCTAGGTTTTTATTGTCCAATCCAATCATCAATAACGGCAATGAATAAGTCTGGAGAATGAATCAACATAAACGACTTTGTACAAGTGACAGTTGGAAGTGATACAATTTCATAGTACAGTCGATTAACTACTGCCAAACGTTTCTCATGATTTCCCGCTTGTGCACACGCGTTCAAGCTTAACATGGCAGCTGCTTTTGTGCTTGTTGGCCAGACTGGGATCCTGCTCATATCTATACACATCTAATAGAATCGAGAGTAATATTATAAATGTCACGACTTTCGATTCTGCTCTATATATACATCTTTATGTAGAGCTTTTGCAATTAGATCTCCGGAATTTATTGTGATGAAAGCTATTGCTGACCTGGAAAATATTCTGTACACGAAGGAATCTTTTTTATGAATTTATCGTAATAGCCTAGATTATTATAATTATTTGCTAAAATGATATTTGAACATTTTTAGAAGTGAAATATGACAGGAAAGAAAGCTTTCATTAATACTATTGTTAAAATATTGAGAATTTTTATTGTATCTTGAGGATTATAACGAGTTTTGATGATCAAATATTTATTTGTATTAGCACAATAAAATATTTTATTTATTTAATAGCTTTCTAAAGAAATAAAATAAAGCTTCAATTAATTAATTCTACCATTTTCTTATAAAGTGACAATTATTTTTTTTTGTTTCTAATGATAGTTAATTATCATAGTCATGTGTTATTGAAGTGAAGATTGATGAAAATTGTTGGTGATGATCAATGAGAAAAGAAAAAAAAATATTATTGACAAAAGAGATGATTGGTTAAGTAATTGTTTGGTAGCTGTTCACTCGAAAGTTAATTTTTGATGAAATCAGTAAACTTTTGAATAATTTGACTCTGTTATGCATTAATGTGTTATCCTACATGACAATGCACTGTGGGTTGGCACACTAATGTATATAACAGGCTCCAACTATTAGATGTTTCATTGTACAAGGTATATTAAATGAAAAAAAACCAGAGTAAGCTTTTTAGAGTTTTATTAGACTTCTCTTGATTAATTTTCTGCTTTGATATGCCAGTCAATTTGTCAATAGAACAGTTGATCGCACTTTTATAAGTAAATCCCCCTAGCAGTAGATTAGTGTCAATTTCTTATGAATAAATCATTTTAAAAAAATTTTAAGCTCTCAATTCACTCGTTCTTCGGTTGTATTTATTAAAGAAAAAGTGAATTTAATAAATGATGACTTCCAAATTGATTTATTTTATTGAAAGAAGTTGAATAATGGAAATATTTTAGTGTAGTTAATTGATGTGTTAAACGTTTGATGCCTGATTTACTATGGAACAATCTTTAATTAAATTAAGTGGTCTAGTGTCTGACCCTTTAATGATTGTAGCTACTATTCTGTTCCCCTAAACATACTAGTTGAGTGTATGTGTATAGGTTCACAGTGATTTACACTACAAAGAAAATTTAAATTTACTACATCAGCACTTTATTTAACAAGGAAACTCATTTTCCAATCTAATATTCAATATTTCAGTATGATAATCAAAATTTACTTGTAAAAGTCAAACGTTTTAAAAGAAATAAATCGTCAAAATTATTATTGTATTTAATTGCTTCAATCATTTTCTCACTAAAAATTAAATTTTATCTCATTAAACAAAAAAAAAAACGTGGAAAATACAAACAAGTATTTATTTGTTAATATTAATTTTCATTTTAATAGATCATTTTTTTAACAACATTAGTCTACCTAATATTTTTCAATGACTCGGAATTACACTTTTTACGAGAGTTTTGAGATTGTCTGATAAAATGAATATTTATCTCAGGGGATCCTACGCTAACTGTATATCATCCTATTTTTTAACACAAATTACTGAAGCAAAAATGTATTCGATTAAATGAACATGCACATATCTCATACCCTTTATTGGTATACTCATCAGAATTTATGTTACTGAACATTTTAATCTTTCATGTAAAGTAATCGAAACTCTACTTTTTTTTTATTTGATCGCTTTCTAATTCTCTCAATGTATCTCGATATCCTTTTAAACAAAGTGTCTTGAGATGTATCGAAAAATATGTAGACACATTGCGTAAAGTGGGTCTGTTGTATATTAAACATGAGTTGAGAGCTGTTACGTGGTCGACAAAGTGAAGGACCGTTGCATTTTACCATGATATGCGAGTCTCTACTCTACAGTAATTGAGTTGATATACCTATATGTATTCTCGCAAATAGACTGAAGTGATATATACCATAGCTCTGTCATTATTTATTATAATTTTGAGAAGAATACATTGAGAATGTAAACTTCAGAATTAAATTTTGCATAAAAAGCTTCATCTGAAAGGTATTATTTTACATTTGCGAGACAATACAATATCCTTTAGAAATTCAATCTTGCAATAAATATAAATGAAAAATTGTGTCATTTATTTTATTCGTGAAGCTATAAATAATAATGTTGAACTATTTTAAAAAAAAGTTTTATTTGTAAATCATCAAACAGAAACTATTAGAAATAATAATACAGAAGAATCAATTTGTATATACAGTTGAAAAAAAATTAATATTTAATGATGAAAAATTGGCAGCTCCATTTTATTTATTACCAAGAAATCTTGTAGAAAATTTTAATCTTCTATGTCAAATCCAAAAGAAAACAGGAAAAAAAAATTAAATTCTAAAGAAAGTTAATAGCAATAATTTATTTCATTATATGTTCTACCGAAACTTTTGGAACCAAACAAACATCATAAGTACATGAAACTAAGCATAAGTTCTCGAAAACAAGTACATTTCATCATCCACAAGCAGTACCAAGTTTTAGTTTGACTTGGAAAAACATTATTTATTAATTTTCAATTTTATATCTCAGGATTGTTTACCCACTACAGTCCCACACATTACTCATTGTCACGAATTGCATACCTTCCAATGTCACAAACTCATGAAAAAATTATAGACAATATTTAATCCAAGCTTTCATGAATTTTAAATTGAAAACAACATATTTTGTGACATGATGTAGCAGACTGTTATTAATCAAACTAAGTGAGTTGATTTTTAAAATTTTATCACATTTTATTCATCATGAACAATCATGACATAATCAAGTAGAGCTATCCATCAAAATCCAAACTCTCCTGTACTGTATTTTATTTACAAAAAAAATGCAGAGATCATTGACAATTATTTTCAATTCGAGTTTCAATGCAATAAGCAGAGATAATTCCAACATGAACATAAAAATAAACTAAATCATTAATCTTCTGTCATAGAGATTTTAAAACATCAGTTTAATCAATATAAGTAATCCTCAGTTGACAGATTAAAAATATTTCAATCTTCAATTTCAGTTTGAAATAATTTCAAATTACTCAACGTTATTACTTTTACGGGAAACAATTTTCTTTTGATTTGAACCAATTTATAATGTTAATTAAAAATTTCATATCAATCTGGACATCACCAACACAATGAAAATTTTTCATTAATGTAAGTAGTTTAAAATCACCTAAACTCTTTTACACAGTAATTGATCGTTTATGTATATAACAGTTAATTCTATTTAATTAATTATAATTAATTAATGTATTCAAGACAAGATGCTAAATTTACAGCAAACAATAACACTGTGTACCGAGTACATGACTACGTCTAATTGAAAACAATTTGCAACCATGACAAATTAAATTTGCTTATCTAGAAAGAATTGATGATAAAACAATTACACATATTGGATTAATAATTAAAGAATGTTATAGATTAAAATAAAATGATGAAAAACCTTTATAAATTAATAGGAAGAAGAATAATAAATCATTATTTAATTCTAACTAAAAGTCTTTGAATCAACTTATCTACAAGTTTGATATAAGTTGTCTTATAGTCAACTCCCGTCTCCGTTATTTTACATCTACTTCAAAGAGAACCTAATTAGAGTAGTTTTAATTGAAAATAAATTCTGAAAATTGCTGGAAAAATTTTTATTTTATCAATTCTTTTTCAATGATGAATACCATTTGGTGATAATGAATACAAAATCAACCGATATTTATTTTAAAAGTCTTCCCTTTTCTTCAAGAAACTTAACCACTGAACAGATTTGATAGTTTAAAATACTTGCAATATTTATAATAAGTTACGAAAAGTTGTTACAAAAGTTGCATAATCAGGTAAAGAATAATCATTTTTTTTGATACTTAATAATTTTAATATTCAAAGATGAGCATTATTAGAAAAGTAAAAAAAAAAAATCTCCAAATAACTAGAAAGTCTACTCAAACTCTGTAATGAAGACAAAGTAGTATAATTAGAAGACTAAGGAATAATAATAGAACAATAATGAAATAGAACGAATGAGTTCTCAATCAAACGAGCAACAAAACGATTAAATTTACTTTTATTTTAAATCTTTTCATCTTTATTTTACATTAGGTTTTGTCTTTGTACTAATGTTCCAACCTCTTGAATCAGAATGAGATCGATTCCAATTATGCCCAACAAACCACCTATTTTCCTACCTCTTTTCTCTTTGCATCTGTCAATCGGACAATCCCTTTACCCTCTCACCCATGAGTCCTTGGAGCTTGAAATAACGTTACTGTGAAGCTCTGGTTTCCATTAGTTACACAAGTTTCCTCAGAAATGTCGAGCTACACTAGACAGTACATCAAAAAGGCTAAAAGTTTTCTGGAAATTTCATTAAACTCTTATTTTAATTAAAAATGTAAAAAGTTTGAAAATATAAAAATGATGAATTGTGAAAAAATTCTTGAAATTGTTGCAATTGAAGTGGAATAAAAGAGAGATTTTTTATGACAAGTAGTTAGGTCACTTTCATAGATAAAAATGATGAGGAAAATTGAACGAATTAACTCATGCGTGTACCACGTGTTTCTCATAGCAACTTCTTTAATCTACTCTTATCTTGTACGTCGCTGTAGATCAATATCTCGCACCAATTGTTCCTTTTTGCTTCAAATTTTTTTTTCCAACTGAAGAATCAGACTCAGATGTAAGTTGTACTATCATACATGGATTTTTTTTTCTCTCTTCTTCTACTATAACTTTCGCCCTCCTTTCCTACTATTCTCAACTCTAATTTCACCAAAAAATGTATCTGGTGTTGACAAGTTTTTCACAACAGCATCTTTCGATTTTATACTATTCTTATTGTGCTTTAATTTTATTATTTCTTTCACAATTCTCGCAATTTCTTTTTATCAGCTTAAGAGATGAAATAAAATAGTCTCTTATTTCCAGTTACAAGAATAATAAAAGGTATTTTTTAATGAATTATTACTCGATTGTCTTTGTATAATATTTTAATTGGAAATTTTCTAATTTATTAAATAAACTAAAAGAGAGAAGAGAAAAGAAAAAAGAAGTTCATTTTTAAAAGAGCAAAAAAATTCTTTAATGTAGAAATTGTTTGCTTGGAATCTTCCATCTTCAATAAAATATTATCTCAACTTCAATACTTGTTTTCAATCAATTCTGTAGGAAAAGGGAAATTTTTTCTTTGTCTACAAGACAAGTTCATTAAATAAAAAGATTGTAAACATAAAATTAATAGTTGAATGAAAAATTTGTAAGACACTAAATAATTATTCAATTTAAAGAGAATATTTAACAACAGCTCAATTGTAAAACAAAAATGTCAAGAATTTGTCATCTTGTGGTTCAACTTGTCAGAAAAGAATTAATGGAGGAGTCTTGTTTTATGGTTTAGAAAGAGTCGTGGTTTTATTTGTTTACTTAAGTCTGTGAAACAACCAGTTGTGCTAACAACAAAACATTCATTTCTTCTTAGTTTAAGATTTCCTGAGCTTCACAATAATTCAAAACAAGTTACCTCTTAAGTTAGAATTAAAAATAAACTAAAACATTGCTCTAATGAACTTTAAATTCAGTGGTTTTATTAAAGAAAACCTTTCTATTTTAAAAAATTTTTTTCTCCAATATTATCAACAGTTTTTATGCATTTTTCATCTTGAAATAAAGTGGCAACTGTGGTGAAATTACATAAAGAAATCAATAATTTCTGTTGCTAGACAGCCATATCCTCAACCTACGTAGGTAGATAAAACCCATCATGATCAGACACGACATTTTCTTACTCCGCATCATTGGCATTGTTAGTCAGACACGATGTTTCCTTTATATCTCCCTCATTAAACATGATCTGACACTCTCAAGTCAACAAAAGTTCTTCCGTTCAAATAGAATTAGTCAAACAAAAAACCTTCTGTCATGCACAAACCCTTGAAATTCATTTTTATTCCGCCTACTTCTGGGTCTACCATTTAATTCTCCGTGGGATTTGCGTCGGAGACTACAGGTCCTTGCCCGCCTATCGACGAAAGCAATTTGCCAGATGAAAAAAACTTGTTCACCGCCTTAGATCCGTCTATCGCATAATGATAGAGCTCATCATCAGGGGAAATGAAAAAGGAAGCGTAAAAAAAATATTAAAATTTAAAACATTCCTATCTTTAATATTTATTGATGAATTCGTTGTATTTTTAACTTAAAAAAACCCTTGCCATTATTTTTATCTTTAACCAGTAAAATTTTCTCCTTATAACTTCGGTAGTAAATTCTCTTACAAGATTTCAGTTCTTAAATTTCTCTAAATATCTACCCTTCAGCTATTCCAACAATTTTTAACCGTTTCTTAATTACATTTTTCTCTTTTTTTTTGTCTTCCTAATTGGATTCATCATCTTGGCTCGGTGAAAATACATAATTAAATGTATTTATTTTAGATTTTATAGAAGATTCGTTCTGGTAATCATTTAATTTACACTTGATTTTAATAATTAAATTTGATTGGAAAACCAATGCCAATTAAGAATAATTTTTATCCTCAGAGTTATTCAAACCTATTTTTTTACCTTCGAAGTAAATTAATTTTTTTATTCAATCAATATACAGTAAAAACTTGAGCTTTTAAATTTTATTGGTCACTCTATAAACGTCTGAAATAAAAATTTTATTCGATTCCTTCAAACAAATTATTTTACTTCAAACTCAATATATTCCAACTGTAAAAGAATTTTCCGTATCTCATTTTTATGAAAAATTTTCAACCATTTCTATTTTCAAACAACTTCATTTCCTGTTCCATTTATTCACAATAAATATTTTGATCCTCAAATCACAGCAAAAAGTCATTCTTTTCAGTGAATTTCTATCGGAAATAATGTTTTTACTCGCAAGACAGTTATTTATTGATCGTCGTATTGTTCAAATCGATTACAAAAAAATCGCACAAAATATCCAGGAGTGAATAGTAATGGTTTCGAATAAAAAAAAGAATTATTTACTTCTTCATACTTGGCAGATTTATAAAAGAGAAAGTATCTACTTCCAACCACTTATGTTACAACTCTACACACGTGTTTGTTCAGTGAACCCTCACTCTCTTTCTACATCTAGTTTGAAGCCTACTTTCCTATCGCAAGGTTCTGACACTCTTCTCTTGGTGGAATCATCTTTCAACCATACTTTATTTTTTTGCAGTTTTTTTTTTTGTGAATTCTTTCAGCAGTGTGGTGTAGAAGAATATAAAGTACCCACCATTTTACTAAGCATCCTTATTCATTTTGTACACACAAGAAAAAGTATTGTTAAAATTATAAAAAATTGTGGAATACACGGAAAAAAAAGTGATGTAAAATCTACATGCGTAGGTGTAATTTTTATATCAAAAGTATAGTTAAAAAAATGCAGTTAATTTTATTCTGGTTAAATGATGTTAAATCTACAATAGCATTTGCCGTAGAATTTACAATAATATTTTGCAGTATTTTTTACCACAGTTTTATGTTAGTTTGACATCAAATTTTTTACAAACATAACTATAGCATTTTACTAACCAGAAAAGATAATGAGTAATGTTTTGAATTATCATCAAATAATTGTAATTACGAGTCATTAAGAAAACTGAGGAAAACAGTTTACAACACTTTAACAATTTACTGGTCATGAATTTTATTTCAAAATAGAAAATTCCATTGACAATACAAATTTCATTACATGAAAATATTATAATGAATACCTAGTTGTAATCATCAATGAGCCATTTTTATTTATTAACAAACATTTTATTATATTTCCTAATGAAGAAATATTTACTAACTTGTTCTTAGTACAATTTTTGAAACTTTTCATTACTTTATACGCATGATAATGACTGTTAAACCCGAGTGTTGTATAATGATTGATACAGAAGTAAAATTTTCCATTAATTTGCAGAACGTTTACTATGATTCCAAATTCTGGTCCTTCCTGACTTAAGTCTACAACTATAATAGAATCTTTTTCAAATCTTTGACCCATAATTTCTATCCATTTTAGAGCTTTGACATTGGAATTAGTACCAAATACAGATTTTATATGATTATCAATGTTATAATTAGGTATAATTGGACCATTAATGTATTTTTGAATAATACAAGGATTATAATTTGTAAAACACATTTTTAATTGATGCCTTAAAGTCAAAGTTAATAATATATTTTTCATTGATCCGGATATATTTGCGGTAGATTTTAATTCATGATTTTTAGACTCAAATCTCATAGACCATAAATGCATTAGTGGTCCACATTTCAACATAATTGCAGGATAGTGAAGTTTTATATGAAATTTAAATTGTAGATGAGAAGCAAATTTTAAATACAAACTTAAAAACTCTTCAATCAATGTTTTAAACAATACAACATGACTTCTCAACACTCTAGGTGATGTTATTATATCAACTATTTGTCTTAATTTCAGATATAATTGCCAAACACAGTTATCCTCTTCTACAAATTCACCAACCATTAATCCAAAATAACGTACAAAAAAGAGCATTTCTGCAGCAGACATTTTAATTTGTTTTTTTTTTTTTATATGATCGGCTGATATAAATGGAGGCATATTTGAAAGTTCTAGTTTACCATAATTGAATGTATCGATTCTAGAATTTAGAGTGTCTAAAGAAAATCGATTCTCAACAAAAATTAAGTGATTTAAAACAATGACCATTGTATAATTTGCAGTGCCTTCCAACACATCGTGCATAATATCAACAGTCTGATTTATGCAAACATGGAAATCATCTATTTCATTAAAAATACATTTTTCTTTAATACCTGTCAGTGAATAATTGTTTATTTTTAGACTCTTTTCATATTTTTCTGGACTACGCAAAATCCTTACATTTTCAGTAGTTTGATTATTCATTTCAAGATAAGGAATTTCGCATATTCTACAGCAATAGTTTGCACTGAAGCATTCTACAAAACCGAATATTGAATGCAATCCCAAGTTGTCACCAATAATAGCTCCACATTCAAAATATATCTTAATATTTTCATTTTTAATAGATATTGTTATACCATTTTTTTTCAGATCATTTAATTCTTCAATTAATTTTGCAAATATTGCTCTATTGCCAAATTCTTTTCGGTCATTAGAATAGAATAAACAAACAAGAAAAATACTACTTAATCGTGAAGCATACTGCTTTGGAAGACATGGAATAGACATATATACAACACCTAATTTGTTGTTTCCTGCATGACTTCCTAAAGCATTACCGACCTCCAAATCATCGAAAAAAATAAAAAGTGGTAAAAAGAATTTAGTTCCATGATTTTTAGTCTTAGAACGCCAAAGATCACCTTGTATAAAATTAGATAAAATTTCTGGTTCATTTTTCAAATGCTCAACGTACTTTTTAGTTTTATCGTATAGTTCAGGTATACTAAAAATCGATTTTAATGTATTTTTTAAAGGAATATATTGTCCAAACACATCCTTTGGTTCTGAAACAATAATTCCATTGCGTTTAGATTCTACAATTCTTGAACCAATTTTATATTGAATAGGTAATACAAGAAATCCTTTGTCATAAAAATATTTTAATCTTCTATGCTCAGTTGAAAATATTTCAAAACAACTAATAGCAGAATTAAGTATACGTGGAATATCATTAATGACAACTTGTTCACATTTATTTATTAAATAATATTGAATTTGTTTTATTATATATGGAACGTAAAGTTTTCTAATAAATTTTGTCAATTCTTCAACGATGAACTGAACACAGTTTCGTGGTATCATTGAGTTGTTATACAATGATAACCAGAATTTACCCAAAAATGTTTCTAAATTAATAGAAAAATCATCAAATGTCATATTCATTTTGAATATGTAAAAATGAATGTGATAAATTATAATTTATAGTCTTTTAACATTTAATTTTTATATCTATTTAAATCACTTATAAGACGATTGACACATGTAAATGATGAAGTTTTTTTTGTAACTTCATAAATGTATTTTTCTAGAAATTCCCAAACGTGTTCACACTCTACTGAGTAAGTTGCATTCAATGCGTGTATGATTTTAAAACATGTGTCTATTGCTTTTAAGGGGGTAGGTAAAACATATCGCTGATCATTTATTACTACAAACGAACTTTCGATGTTATCTAATAGTCCAATGATGACTACAAAAGGCTGAAGAGTCAATTTATGCTGCTTGTAAATCCTAATTTTGCTTTCTATATATGGTTGTAGTTCATCAATAGTCTGTAGAAAAAAAAACAATAAAATTGAAACTGAAACTTGAATTGCAATGTTAAAAAAAATTACAACAGAGATTGTAATATTTTTTAATTCAAAAAATTCTGAAACACTTCGTTTTTGAAGGAGTTGAAATTCATAAAAATTTATTTACCTCTGCATGAAAAAGAAATGATTGCTTAATGTCAGTTATATTTGGTCTCCAATGTTTTCCTGATTTTTTAGATTTCTTGTTTATTGTACCCAATAGTAATGGAAGTAATTCAAGGGCAATAATCTCAATATTACCAAGATCTTTATAGAAAATATAGTCATGAAAATTACAATTAACGTTAATATTTAAGTCGTTAAGACAAATGAAGTTACCTGAATCGTTCGCCAATAATATATTATTAGTCTTGAGGTATTGCGATACTTGATAATCTTTTCGTTTCTTACTAATATTAATAATTTTTTTTGCAACCGATGGCCATTTTAGAATTAATTTATCAACTGCCTCTTTATGAATTTGTTTAAAATCTGATTCAAACTGTAACAGAAAATTTCATTTGCAAACCTTTGTATTTAATACATGCATCAATATATTATAATACTTTTATTCAGAGGAATTAACTATGAAATTTACCAATAAATAAGCAGATGGTGTCTTCAATACATTGAATGTATTAAAATACATATCAATTCGTTCTGTATGATAAGCCAATCTTTCTTTAAAACTTTCTTGCCATTTTAAAAGCACTTCACTAAATGGTTCTATATGATTTTTAAGCCATAATAATGAATCACTCAACGGTAAAATATCGTTTGTATTGCTTATTTCATCTATAATTTAAAAAAATAATCAATAGAGATATTAGAATAGTAAACAATTATTGAATGAATAAAATTAAAAAAAAGCTAATTTCATCATTTTTAAAAAACAAAAATATTGAATAGTGTAAGTTATTCGAATTTAAAAAATATTTACGTTGATCTATATTAGAATCAGAAGTAAGGATTTCTAATTCAAATAAAGTTCTTCTCAGATTGATATATTTATCATACAGAAGTCCTCTAGCACCAATAGGACCATTTGTGCCTTTTGTCCAGGGTGTATAATATAAGTCTTCTTCTTCATCAGGAAATAATTCTACTAGATCTTTTGTCAACTTTTTAAATCTCTCAGCTGTAATCCTAATTGAAAACAATTATAAAGAAAGTTAATTTTCAACTTCCCAAAACATAATTTAAAATATTCCATCAATAGCTACGTACTTGAATTTTTTACTGTTTTCTAATTCTGATTCAATGATTACACTAGTGAGTAACCGTCGGTTTATTGTGTTCTTAAGATTAAATTCTGCTAGAATAAGCCTTCCACGAAAACATTTTAATATAGGTTTAATTTCATTTTGAGAGTTTCCTAAATATTCATTGACACAGAAAAAAGTAAATAAATACATTTGAAAGGAAGAACTGGAAATCTTACTGGATGATGTTGAAGACAGAGGCATAATAGGAATTTTCGATGTTGGAAGATTTGAAGTTGGTGCAGTTTTTTTTTTTGGAATTGGAGAGATTGTTTTTTCATTAGAAATAGAATTGAGATTTGAAATAAAAACTTCATTAAGACCGCTGATAGTTGATTCAAGCAAAAGATTTGACTCTTCTAAACTATCATCATGATTTACATTATTATTGTTTTCAATTATATGAATACTTTCGTTATTAATAATAAAACACGATTTATTATATTTCGACATAAAATTGTTATATTCTTTTAAGAATTTATATCTTAATCCAATTTGTGGAATGAGTTCAACAATAAGGGCATCAGTTAAATTAGTAAAAACTTCTTTATCAACTATATTGACTGTAAAAGTAACAAAATTTGAGAATGAATATAAATTATATAGAGAATTGAGTTTAACCTAAAAAATTTTTTGAGTGAAACTATTAATTCCTCTGAACACTAATTATTATAAATAAATCAATTTTTCATATTTTAAATTTGAATAAAGAATACTATTGTTGAAATAGGTTTTTTTACTTACTGTTGAAATGATCAATTAAATTTTCTAGATTCCACTTTTTTAAAAGTTGTTTAACAAACTCATCCATTGTTACAAACTTAACACACAATTTATACACAAATATCACTTTAATGTTGACAATGGAACAGACAATTTTGATTTAATAACAATCTCATTTATGATCCATCACCTTCTCGGTTTTTACACAAAGATAATATTACACTATATTTTTATAATGTATTTTCACGAACAATATACGTTGTCGATAGAAAAATCCACGCTTGAGCAGCGACTAAATAATACGAAAATTTTTATTTTGCCACTAACAATGTGATCTGTATCTCTTTCTCAGAAAACTGAAGCTCAGGCGGCAAAGAATCACAACAAAACAATGAGTGAGACTCGCAGTAGCGACGCGTGTCTAGATATTCTAAAATTACTCGAAACAGTTGATCAACTCTATTATTGCGATTTATTTAATTCTAGCGTTACTCAAAACAGTTACATAGATGGCGCTAGAATTTATAAATTCAAAAAATTTAAATAATTGATCGGTAAATTATCGATCAATAAATCAATGAAAAAAATGTTTGTTTTTTTCGTATTTTTAATTATAAATTCAATTATCAAAAAATGAAATCATTTTTATTTATTCATTAACTAATTTAATTATCTTTTATATCTTATCGCAATTTTTAGTTCAATTAACAACAAATAATAAAGTAATCCGAACCTAATTATCACGTTAATTCTATTGCAGTTTGTTGTAAATCGTACCGCAGGCAAAAAAAAGTTTTTTTACTGCACTTTTTATGTGAATTTTACTTCACCTTTTT